>NW_022060078.1:0-91327 GCF_007399415.2 Gopherus evgoodei | reverse complement strand
CTGAGGGGAGCCGAGCCCCGGGCGGCCGACCGGCGGCCATGGCTGAGGATTACTGGGACCCGCAGCAGCAGCGCTGAGCCCCCTGCAGCGGCAGCCAGGGTAAGAGACACTCCGTGGGGCGGGGCCTGGCGATCCACTGGGACCCCGGGATCGACACCCACTGGATCCCGGGGATCTGCTGTCCCATCAGGCTGAGACCCACCGTGACCTGGGGACCCCCCACTTGATCCCATGGGATCAACTCTATCTGGAGCCCATGGATCTTCTGTCCCATCCGGTTGGGATCCTGGGATCCACCAAGTGCAACCCTACATGATTGACACACACTGGATCCCATGGATCTTCTGTCCCATCCGGTTGGGATCCACTGGGACCCATGGGATCCACCCACTGCAGCCCCATGGGATTGTCACCCACTGGATCACAGGAATCTTCTGTCCCATCAGGCTGGGATCCACTGTGACCTGGGGACCCACCCACTTGGTACTATGGGATCAACTCTCACTGGATTCAATGGATCTTCTGTCCCATCTGGCTGGGATCCCTTGGGCTCCTGGGATCCACCCACTGCAGCCCCATGGGATTGATGCCAACTAGATCCCATGGATCTTCTGATGTATTGGGCTGCAATCCACTGTGACCCTGTGATCCACCCACATGGTACCATGGGATTCGCACCCACTGGATCACACATTTTCTGTCATGTTGGTCTGGGATCCACTATGTGCCTGGTGTCCACCATTTGGTCCATGGGATCAACTCACACTGGATTCATCTTCTCCCTCATTGGGCTGGGGGATCTGCTGTGACCCATGGGATATACCCATCCAGGCTATATCAGATCTGCATGTGCTGGAGCCCCTTCTGCTTCTTCCCCATTCATTAGGGGTCTCTAATAACTTCTGACCCTATGGGATCCACTCACATGGGATTCTCTGCTAGACTTGGGATCCCCTGTGATCTCTGACCATAGGATCTACCCACTTTTGCTGTCCTATGTGATCTACTTCATGAAGTACACCTAAAAGTGATTCATCTTCTCCTTCCTTATTGGCTGGGGGATCCACTGCAACCTCTGGGATCTACCTGTCATCATCCCCATGGGATACACTCATACTGGATCACTTGGATCCCAGCCCTTAATGGACTGGGGGATCCATGGTGACTTTTGACATTCAGGAATCTACATTCTGATGTTGGGATCTACCCATACTGGGTTCCTCTGTTCTACCCCTTGGCCTGGGGATCATTTTGTGATCCCCAAGAATCTACCCTGACCTCCCTGCAAGGATCTACCTCCCATGCTAACTCTTACAGGGATCCTCACACACTTAACTCCCCTGTCATCTTGTGGAGATCTATTCACTTATCTTGGGCTAGGAATCCATTCAGACCCTCAGGGATTTCATCACACCCAGATCCCATGTGACATTCTCTGGCAATTGACTCTAACTGGATCACTCTATTAGTCTGGTGATCTATTTCGCCCTGATTGCCTGGGGTTGTTACTACACCTACTAGATCCCTCTCTCTATTGTTCAGTGTTTGGGGATCTACTCTCTCTTCTGAGATCAGCGCGCCCTGTTTTGTAGGTGTCTAGTCTGGATTGTCACTCTAGGTATCTTTCTCTCTGCTCCCCTCTCATGGGTTCTGTCCCAGCAGGGATCCACCGAGGCTGTTTGCCTCTGAGACCTAGTCCTGGTCTCCAAAGAGGGAGAATAATCTGGGATGAGCCCTCACCATGTTCTCTAGCTGGTCTGGGGAGCTCCCCCAGTTGTGATCCACTATGACCCTTCACTGCAAACCCAGCAACATCAGTGGATCCCTCTGCACTCTCTTCTTGCTCATTGGGGGGATTCCCACCAGTCATCTACCTGGGGGATCCAGTGGGGAGGGGATCAGGTGTCTGAAATAGATCCAGGACAGTGGGGGAGGTGGTGGCCTGTCATGTCTTCCCCCAGCATGGGGGGTGAGAGATGGGTTGCCGGAATCCATTCTGGGAGATCCCTGGGATCTCTCCACTCACCAGATCCCTGTGCAGTCAGGCTAAATCGGATAGGGGGGAATTGCTCCCACTCTTGCATGTGTTGGGACAGGTGGGGGAGTTGCTCCCCCTGTGCGGGGCAGAGAGGGGTGTGGGGTGGATCGCTGCAGTGATGGGGTGGGTGTGACATCCCCACCCCCATGCCTAGGGTGTATTTCTGGCTCTCCCCTTCAGTGAGTGAATGCAGGAATCCTGGGTGGATAGCAAGGGGGTTGTCTTTACCCCCTTCTCCCGTGTGCTGGGGGGGACATGAACAAGGTTGCATCTGTGTGTGCCTGACTCCTGGGAATAAGAGTGGTGGTGGTTGGGAGTTGAGGTCTCCCCCAGACAGGATTAGTTCACTGCAAAGGCCCCAGCCTGGGTTAAATCTAAATCATGTGGTTACTTTGAGTGTGGGGGCTGAGCGGCAGGGGGCGGGGGTGGACCGGGCTATGTGTATGGGAGGGGATGATGGGGGGGCTGGATCAGGCTGTGCGTATGGGGGGGCTGGATCAGGCTGTGCATGTGTGGGGAGGTTGATGGGGGGGCTGGATCGGACTGTGTGTGTGTGGGGATGATGGGGCTGGATCGGGCCGGGGGGGCTGACTGAGGGGGCTATATCAAGCTGCGTGGGGCGGGTTGGGGGGGCGATGACCCAGGCTGGCTTGTGGGCCTGTGGTGGCTGATGCTTTTTGGAGAGGGTCCCACCATGTGGGACTGGGTGCACTGGGGGACAGTGAGGGTCTGGGAGGGGCACAGTTGGTGGCTGCAGTGGGGGGGCTCTTGTCCCGTGGTTGGTGCTCACTGCACAAGCTGGGAGTGTCTGAGAGGGGGCAGATCCAGGGTCCCCTGGGCGAAGGGGCAGGCAGATCCGGGGACCCCGCCTTGGCTGGTGTCTTGTGGGGGGACCCAGCGGCCTGGCAGATTAGCCTTTCAAAGCAGATCAGTCTGGGAGTTGGGGGGCTTCTGTCCTTGCCCCTTGGAAGGGCTGGCTGTGGCCTGACTGAGCCCCGGTGCTCGCCTCAGATGGACCGACTCTGACCCTGCCGCAGCCCTGGGGTGGCCCCTCTCGGGCAGAGAGCTGGGGAGGTGTGGGACCTGGTGCCAGCTGCTGGGAGCTCTCTCCCCCTGGCTGTAACCACTGGACCCCACTCCCCCACAGAGCCAGGGAGAGAACTCGGGAGTCCTGGCTCCCTGTCCCCTGGTTCTGCAGGGAGTGGGGCGCTCTCCCCTGGCAGTCGGCACTGGTTCCAGTGCCCCATGTGTTGCTGGGCAGGGGAAGGGGCTCTGTGGCTGGAGGGGTGTAGGGTGGTGGTGGTGGTGGGAGGGTTCAGGACTGGGGACAGGGTCTGAGCCAGGGGATCTGAGTGGTGGGTGTTTGGGGGGAGGGGGTCGGGCTGGGTCTGTGGGCTGAAGGAAGGAGGTGTGAGAGGGGTGGGGGAAGATCTTCACGGGGGGGTGGTGGTCTCAGGAGATGGGGCTCTCAGGGTGGGGGTCAGGGCCAGGGGTGTCTAGAGGATGGATGGTATCTTATGGGGGGTGGGACTTCGGGGGCTGAGGGGTCAGATGGACGAGGGCTGGGGGTCTTGAAGGGTTCAGAGGTATTTGGGTGGTGGGAATGGGGGGGCTGGAGGCATGGGGCTCCCAGGGGCTGGTCCAGGGCATCGTGCTGGGGTGTCGGGGGGGCAGCTCTCTCCCTGCATGCCTCCCGCCCCCCCGCTGCTGCCCCGGGCTCCGCCCCCCATGGTAGGTCAGTTGGTCCCAGGAGGTATTAATAGCTCAGTGAGTCGCTCCCCAGGCCTCCCCCCCTCCCCATGGTGGTTGTAGCTGCGGCCTCCTCCCTCTGGCTGGCTGGTAGGATTCCTGCACCCTGCATCTCTGGCCTTTCCCCGGGGGGAGTGATTGTGGAGACAGACGCTCCTTGGATTGGTCCACTGACCCACTGGACATGCCCCCAGAGCACAGCTGGGAGGGGGAGCCCAGGGCCGGGCTAGCAGGGGGTGTGGGGCGAGAGTAGGGGGGAGGGAGCCAGGGCTGGGCTAGCAGGGGGTGCGGGGTGGGAATGGAGAGCACTGGGAGAGGGGGGAGCCAGTGCTGGGCTAGCAGGGGGTGCGAGGGGGGAGTGAGGGGCGCTGGGGGGTGGAGGGAGCCAGAGCCGGGCTAGCAGGAGGTGCTGGGCGGGAATGGAGGGCACAGGGTGGGAGGGAGCCAGGGCTGGACTAGCAGGGGGTGCGGGGAAGGAATGGAGGGCATGGGGGGGGGGAGCCAGGGCCGGGCTAGCAGGGGGTGTGGGGAGGGAGTGGGGGGGACTGGGGGGGTGAAGGGAGCCAGGGCTGGGCTAGCAGGATGTGCTGGGTGGGAATGTGGGGCACAGGGCGGGAGGGAGCCGGGGGTGTGGGGAGGGAGTGAGGGGCGCTGGGGGGGTGGAGGGAGCCAGAGCCGGGCTAGCAGGAGGTGCTGGGCTGGAATGGAGGCACGCGTGGGGGGAGGGAGCCAGGGCTGGGCTAGCAGGGGGTGCCGGGAGGGAGTAGGGGGTACTGGGGGAGAGGAGGGAGCCAGGGCCGGGCTAGCAGGAGGTGCTGGGTGGGAATGGGGGGCACAGGGCGGGAGGGAGCCAGGGCCGGGCTAGCAAGAAGTGCAGGGCGGGAGTAGGGGGCATGCGGGGGAAGCCAGCTCAGTCAAACTCCCCTCCCGCCAGCCGTGCCACCCCCTTGAGTCCTTTCTGGGTGCTGGAGGTGATCTTTCGCTGGTGCGAGCAGTGGGGGCCCGAGGGGAAGGCTGGTGTCCGACTCCCAGAACTGGGGTTTGGTGGCCAAGGCGGATCGGGGATGAGAATAAGGGCGGGGAACCTTGGTGAGCCTCTTGGCTGAGCCAGGCTCTGGTATTTCCCCTGCCCGGATCCAGGGCTGAGCCCACCCTCGGCCCTGCGCACAGGGCTCCTGTGGAGATCCAGAGCCCTTGAGGGAGGGGGTATGTAGACCCAGCTCCTCACCGTGCCTGATGAGAGCTGGTGCCCCTGGAGGGGACAGAGGCTGCTGCTTACTCAGGTCCACCTCAGAGTCCCCCCCCCCCCCCAAAAGTACAGTGATGGGTAGACCCCACTCCCATCGCAGAGCCAGGGAGAGAACCCAGGAGTCCTGGCTCCCAGCCCCTCTACCCCAGCTCTAATAGCTAGATCCCATTCCCTGCCAGGACAAGTGAGCTGCCAGGTGCTGCATTAGCCCGGGGTTGGGCTTGGCATGGCACAAGCCCGTGCCGTAGGTGCCCTGTGTGCTGGGGAGCAGGGCTGCATGGGGCTGGATCTGTGCCCTGGCTCCTGGCAGACAGCTCAAGCCAAGAGGATTCTGCAGATGCTTCCGTCGGGTGAAGGAAGGGGGAGCAGGCAGCCTGAGTTGCCCCCCAGTGGAGCCAGCTCTGACAGCACCCCCTGCCCTGCTCTCCACAGCACCCCCTCAGCGCCCAGTCCTGCCTGCCATGGGAGAGTGTGCCCTGCTACCCACCCTGCCCCACATGGCACCATGCCCCCAGCACCTGGCACTGACTACCTAGGGAGAGTCCTCCTGCTGCCAGTGCCTAGTCCTGCCTACCACAGGAGAGTGTGCCCTGCTACCCGCCTTGCCCCACACAGCAAGGTGCCCCCCAGCGCCTGGCACTGACTGCCTGGGGAGAGTCCCCCTGCCCAGCCCTCTGCCCCCAGTGCCCAGTCCTGCCTACCACAGGAGAGTGTGCCCTGCTACCCGCCCTGCCCCACACAGCAAGGTGCCCCCCAGCGCCTGGCACTGACTGCCTGGGGAGAGTCCCCCTGCCCAGTCCCCTAGCCCCCTTCCCAGCCCTCTGCCCCCAGTGCCCAGTCCTGCCTGCCATGGGAGAATGTGCCCTGCTACACACCCTGCCCCACATGGCACTGTGCCCCCAGCACCTGGCACTGACTACCTGGGGAGAGTCCCCCTGCCCAGTCTCCCAGCCCCCAGTGCCCAGTCCTGCCTACCATGGGAGAGTGTGTCCTGCTATCCACCCTGCCCTACACAGCATGGTGCCCCCAGTGCCTGGCACTGACTGCCCAGGGAGAGTCCCCCTGCCCAGTCCCACACCCTGCAGCCCCCTGATTGGCTATTGCCATCCTGTGCTTCCACCCACCATTGTGTATCCTTCTGTCATGTACTCACACCGGAGTGGCGGTTGGAGGCTGTGGGGATTGCTCCAGCCCTAGCCAATCAGAGGGATGTGAACTGCCTGCGGTGTTACAGCTGGGCGTTACTCCTGAAGCCTACTGATGGCAGTGGGTACACTTTGCTAATTCACCATCATCGTGGGGGCATCCAGCTGCTGGGAGCCGGCCCCCTGCCACCATTCCCCACGCTGCAAGCTCCCCCAACCCTCTGCTGCTTCTCCAGGCTCGTCCCACAACCCCAAGGCCCTCCCACTCACATAGGCTCCTTCCACTCTGTCTCCACCCACCGTCCCCTCCCTTTGACAATCTCTGCCAACATGCCCCTCCCACTGTAACAGGCTCCTCCCACAAATCCAAGGCCTTGCCGCTGTACAGACTCCTTCCAGAAACCCCAAGCCACTCCCTCTCCAACAGGCTCCTCCCACAAGCCTCCCCATGTTCAAGCTCCTCCCCCAAGATCCCTTCTCACACAGGCTCCTCCCAGAATCCCAAGCCCCACCCACTAACCCTGGCTCCTGCCACATGCCCCAAGCTCCTCCCAGAGTCAGCTGTTCAAACATGCCAGGGGAACATCAAATTGCCTGTGAGTCATCACCAGTCTTCAGTCATAATGGGGCAGCATTTCAGTCCTTCCACCCATCAGCTACTGTGCCCCCTTCCTGTCCAGGGCCACACCCTGAGTCCCCCTGCAGCTGACCCTTTGAGTGAGACATGGGCCCAACCCCACCCCCATGTGTTCCCTATGGTCCATGGGTCTGATGCAGGGGGGCACCATGTTGGCTGGCCTGTGGGGCTGATCAGGGGGCACTGGCTGGTTGACTTGTGGGGTCTGATCTGGGGGGGCACCAGGCCAGCTGACTGCTGGGTTTGATGTAGGGGCACTGGCTGGCTAGCCATGCTGCAGGGTGACTAATCCGTCTGGGTTGTACATTCCCGGGGCGTAATGTGAGACACATGCTGGAGTGGGAGCATCGACACCATGCATAGCCCCTGCCCTGACCTACCTCTGCTTGGCATAGTCCTTAGCCGGGGAGTGGAGTAGGGGGTTCGTTATTAGTACATTTCTTTGGACTCTTTCCCCTAGAGTTTTTCCTTAGCTGCCCTGCCCCAGCAATGGCTGCATCTCAGCACCAGGGCAGCCCTCCTTGTGCAGTGTTATGTGCAGCTGTTCCCCAGCTGCCCTGCTCTAGAGGTGGTTGCATCTCAGTGCTGGGAGAGCAGTCCCTGTGCGGCATTATGTGCGGCTGTTCCCCATCTGTCCCACACCAGAGGTGGCTGCATCCCAGCGCCAGGGGATCCCTCCCTGTGTACCTGATCTGGTGTTTCAGCCTGTGGTGTCCTTTCCCCTCCGTGCAGCAGCCCCCCCCCTGGCCCCACCATGGATCGGATGAAGAAGATCAAGAGGCAGCTCTCAATGACCCTGCGGGGGAGCCGGACAGCCGAGAAGAACCTCAATGAGCAGATCAACGTCGAGGAGAACAACAGCAGTGACACTGGTGAGCCACTCCCCCAGCTGGGCCTGCCCCGGACCCTGGTGCCTGGGGCAGCTCCGCCTACTCCGGCACCTTCCCATGGGACCTTTTTGTGCTGGGCATGGATGGGATCCGGACTGAGACCTTCCCTTTAAGCTGGCTCTTGCTGTGACTGCACCTTTAAGACATTTGAGTTGCTTGGCCACCCCTTTAAGGTGTTCTCTGGGTGTAACCGCCCCTTTAAGGTGTTCCACTTACAAGACGGTTCCTTAAAGGGATCTGTGCACAAGGCCACCCCTTTAAGGCTTTCTGCAGTCATAGCCACCCCTTTAAGGTGTTACCTGGGTATGGCTGTCTTTTAAGATTCCCTGTGGGTGTTATGGCCCCTTTAAAGTGTCCATAGGATGGACCCCCTAAAGGATCTGGGGATGTGGCTGCCCCTTTAAAGCCTCCCTGGCTGTGCCTGTGTGGTGGTCTCTGGGCATAGCTGTCCCTTTAAAGGCTGCCTCCCCTTCCCTCCTCACCCCACCTTCTTCATTGCTGGTGGTCCGTTTGGGAACCAGCCTAGGCACCAAGCTGAGCAACGATTGGCTGGCTCCCTAGAGGTGGCCAATGGCCAGGTGGAACATACCATCTCACTACAGCTGAAGGGGTGTGACAGCAAGGTTCCACTTCCATTGGACTGAACCAAAGCCCCAGATGGGGGTGTTTGAGGCAGTTTGGGCAGGGGACCCAGACTCCTGGGTTCTCTCCTCAGCTCCAGAAGGGGAGTGGGTTCTAGTGGTTAGAGTGGGGGGGCGCTGGGAACCAGGACTCCAGGGTTCTCTCCCGTCTCTGGGAGGGGAGTGGGTTCTAGTGGTTAAAGTAGCGGGGGCTGGGAGCCAGAACTACTGGGTTGTCTCTGCTGCACCAGGAGGGGAATAGGGTCTAAGGGTTAGAGCGGGGTGGGGGTTGGAGCCAGGATGCAGGGGGCATTACTGATGCTTTCCAGGGTTTATTGGGGGGGTTGGGATTTGGGGGGAGGGGGCGGCTGAGTGCAGGAATGGGGATGGTTGGACCCCAGTGCTCTGGTAATCTGAGCCCCTCAGGCGCGGGAGTGTCCATGGCCCTCCCACGGGTACGTCCCCCCTGGCTGGTCTGTGCCCCCTACGCAGGGGTCCTGGATTTTGTTTCTGTTCTGTTGTATTTTTGTTTCTTCATTTTCTTTTTCTTTTCTTTTTTTGTTTGTGTTTAATTTCTGGCCCCCCTCCCTGTCGTCCTCCCTTCTGGCTGTGTGACCTCTTCCCACCCCCACCGGCTGTGTGACCTCCCCCCATCCCCACAATGCAACCGCCACCGGCTGTGTGATCTCCCCACCCCCACACGGCTGTGTGACCTTCTCCCCGCCTCCACGCACCCCGCCTCTGGCTGTGTGACCTTCTCCCTGCCTCCACGCACCCCGCCTCTGGCTGTGTGACTTCTCCACACTCTTCCCCCCCCCCCCCCGGCTGTGTGACAACTCCCCATCTGCCCCCCGTCCTCTGGGCTGCATGATTCCCCCAATCTACCCTCCAATCTACTCCCCTATCTGTGTGGTCCCTCCAACCCAACCCCCACATCCTCTCCCCTGGGTGTGTGATTGCCCCCCTCCTCGAATCTTTTTCTCCTTGTGGGCTGGGCTCCCCTGCGCCCTATGTCTCGTGCCCCCCAGGCCTGGCGGGGAAGAGCGGGCGTCCCTGGGGCGCCTCGCGCAGCGTCTATTCCTTCCTGCAGCGCCGGCCGCGCCTGGGCATGACCCGCAGCCTGAGCGCCCACCTCGCCCGTGCCAGCCGACTAGGTGACTATGGAGGGGCAGTGCAGACCCCAGGGTCCCCCCCGAGCCAGCCCTCCTTCTGCGGAGCAGACCACAGCTTGGAAAGGGGAATGGGGGTTAGAGGGTGGAGGGGGCTGGGAGCCAGGACTCCTGGGTTCTCTCCCTGGCTCTGAGAGTGCAGTGGGGTCTAGTGGTCAGAGCCGGGGGGGACTTGTAGGCTGTAATGGTGGCGTCGGAGGTAACCAGCCTCTCCCCTTTTCAGTGGCTGTAGTTTGTGTTTGATTACGTGGGTGGCTGAGCTGGGCTGGCAGGACACGGGCGGGGCCCGGGGGGGGTTGCTGTCAGAGTTCCAGCTCTGGGCACTGGCCCCTGGCCTCCCAGCCAGCTGCTTTCAGAGTTTGCCAGCCAACGTGCGCCGAGCCGGCCTGGGGGTGCTGCCTCTGGCTGCCTGGTAACGTTGGGAGGGTGGAGGCTGTGGCGAGGGCTGGCTTGGGGAGGGGAAGGAGTCTCCAGCAGGGGGTGCTGTGGCGAGGGCTGGCTGGGGGAGGCAAGGGGAAGTCTCCAGTAGGAGGCGTTGTGGCAAGGGGAGAGGGGAGTCTCCAGCAGGGGGCACTGTGACGAGGGCTGGCTGGGGGAGGAGGGGGGAAGTCTCCGGCGGGGGGAAGGGGGGGCTTTGGGGAGTATCCAGCAGGGGGCGCTGTGGCGAGGGCTGGCGGGGGGGGTATCTAGCAGGGGGCGCTGTGGCAAGGGCTGGTGGAGGCCGGGGGCGGTATCCAGCAGAGGGTGCTATGGTGAGGGCTGGCGGGGGGCTTTCCAGCAGGGGGCGGTGTGGTGAGGGATGGCTGAGGGATATCCAGCATGGGGCGCTGTGGCAAGGGCTGGCGGAGGCCGGGGGGGGGTATCCAGTAGAGGGTGCTATGGTGAGGGCTGGCAGGGGGCTTTCCAGCAGGGGGCGGTGTGGTGAGGGATGGCTGAGGGATATCCAGCAGGGGGCGCTGTGGTGAGGGCTGGTGGAGGCCGGGGGTGGTATCCAGCAGGGGGTGCTGTGGTGAGGGCTGGCGGGGGTGGTATCCAGCAGGGGGTGCTGTGGCGAGGGCTGGCTGAGGAGTATCCTACAGGGGGCGCTGTGGCATGGGCTGGCTCTGCAGGAGGGGGTGCTGTGTGCTTGGGGGCTGCCTGGGGGTCTGGCTGGGGGTATCTGGCAGTGGCTGGCCAGGGGTCTCCGCTGGGGGGTGCTGTCTGTCGTCCTGGTAACGCCCCCCCCCCCCGCTCTGCCCCCCCAGAGATGGTGCAGGAGGACGTGAAGATGGGCTCCGATGGGGAGAGCGACCAGGCGTCCGGCACCTCGTCCGATGAGGTCCAGTCCCCCGTGCGCGTCCGCATGCGCCACAGCTCGGCCCGCAAGATCTCCTCCGAGGTGGGGGGCGGCCGGGGGAGATCTCGGGGGGGTGGTGGTCTGAGGGGAGGGACAGGGTCACTGCCTGCAGGGGGGTGAAGGTGGGGGCAGGGGCAGGGGGGTCTGTGACTGCGCCTGTGACCCCCGTCCCTGCGCCCCCCAGGACATCAACAAGCGGCTCTCGCTGCCAGCCGACATCCGCCTGCCTGAGGGCTGCCTGGAGAAGCTGGCGCTGAACAGCCCCTTGTTCGAGCAGCCCCTCAGCCGGCGCCTGCGCCGCGTCTCGCTGGTGAGAGCCTGCCCCACGGCGCCCCGCTGGCCCCGGCCCTGGCCTGCCCCACGGTTTCCCCTGCCCCACGGCGCCCCGCTGGCCCCAGCCCTGGCCTGCCCCACGGGTTCCCCTGCCCCACAGCGCACTGCTGGCCCCGGCCCTGGCCTGCCCCACGGGTTCCCCTGCCCCACGGCGCCCCATTGGCCCTGGCCAGCCCCACGGTGCCCTGCTGGCTCCGGCCCTGGCCTGCTCCGCCCCACGAGTTCCCCTGCCCCATGCGCCCCGCTGGCCCCAGCCAGCCCCATGGGTCCCCACTGGCCCCTGCCCTACAGCGCCCCGCTGGCTCCCGCCCCGGCCTGCCCCATGGGTCCCCGCTGGCCCCGGCCCTGGCCTGCCCCTACGGCGCCCCGCTGGCCCCAGCGAGCCCCATGGGTCCCCACTGGCTCCCGCCCCGGCCTGCCCCGCTGCCCCCTGCCATGGCCCCGGCCTGCCCCATGGGTCCCCTGCCCCACAGCGCCCCGCTGGCCCCAGCCAGCCCCATGGGTCCCCACTGGCTCCCGCCCCGGCCTGCCCCGCTGCCCCCTGCCATGGCCCTGGCCTGCCCCATGGGTCCCCTGCCCCACAGCGCCCCGCTGGCCCCTGCGACGGCCCTGGCCCACCCCCTGGGTTCCCCCCCACTCACGGCGGGCGTCTCACGGCCGGTCTTTCGTCCACAGTCTGAGATCGGCTTCGGGAAGCTGGAAACCTACGTGAAGCTGGACAAACTGGGAGAGGTGGGAGCTGGGCCCCAGGGAGCGGGGGGAGGGGGAGATCCTAATGCCCCACATCCCAGGTCCAAGACAGGGCATGAGATTAGAGGGAGGGGCCAGGAGAGGGGCCATGGGGCTGGGGAGGGGACTGTGGGTGATGGGGCGGGACTGGGGGCACCCTGGGGTGGGGGTCATGGGCCAGGGAAGGAGGGTGAGTGGCTGGTTGAGGGATGGGGCAGGAGGGGCCCCCAGCTGTGACCTCCCCCCCCCATCGCTGCCCCCCAGGGGACGTACGCCACCGTCTATAAGGGCAAGAGCAAACTGACAGACAACCTGGTGGCACTGAAGGAAATTCGCCTGGAGCACGAGGAGGGGGCGCCCTGCACGGCCATCCGGGAAGGTATCTGCGGGGGGCCGGCTGGGAGGTGGGCCCTAGGTGCTTGGGGGTGCCGGGGGGCAGGCTGGAGATGCTGGGCGGGGAAGGCTGTGGGGGTGTCAAGGGGGCAGGCTGGGGGACAGTCTAGGGGGTAGCTTCAGGGGTGCTGGGGAGGCAGGCTGTGGGGTGCCGAGGGGGCAGGCTGGAGGTTGGGGGCACCAGCGGGCAGGCTGGGGGGTTGTGGGCCGAGGAGCGGGCTGGTAGGCAGGCCGGAGATACTAGGTGGCTGGGCGGTGCTAGGGGGAGCAGGCTGGAGGGGTGGGCTGGAGATGCTGGGGGTGCCAGGGGTGCAGGCTGGGGGTGCTGGGGGCGAGCATGCTAGGGGGCTGGGGGGCCGGGATTCACTCGCCTCCCCTCCCCTCCAGTGTCCCTGCTGAAGGACCTGAAACACGCCAACATCGTCACCCTGCATGACATCATCCACACGGAGAAGTCGCTGACCCTGGTCTTCGAGTACCTGGTGAGTGGGGGGCTGGGGGCCAGCTCGCTGGGACCCCGGCGTCCGGGTGGCGCTAACCCTGCCCTGCCCCCGCAGGACAAGGACCTGAAGCAATATCTGGACGACTGCGGCAACCTCATCAACATGCACAACGTCAAGGTGAGCGCGGGCGGGGCTGGGGGGGCTCCCGGGGCCCCCCCAGGGCCAGGCTGACGGCGCCTCTCCATCCCCCCCCAGCTCTTCCTCTTCCAGCTGCTGCGGGGCCTGGCGTACTGCCACCGCCAGAAGGTGCTGCACCGCGACCTCAAACCGCAGAACCTGCTTATCAACGAGCGGGGCGAGCTCAAGCTGGCCGACTTCGGTGAGCCCCCTGGACCCCCAAACCCCCACCCCGCCCACCAGAACCTGCTCAGCCACGAGCGGGGTGAGCTCAAGCTGGCCGACTTTGGTGAGCCCCCTGGACTCCCAAACCCCCACGCAGCCCCCCAGAACCTGCTCAGCCACGAGCGGGGCGAGCTCAAGCTGTCCGACTTCAGTGAGCCCCCTGTACCCCCAAACCCCCACGCAGCCCCCCAGAACCTGCTCAGCCACGAGTGGGGCGAGCTCAAGCTGGCCGACTTCGGTGAGCCCCCTGGACCCCCAAACCCCCACGCAGCCCCCCAGAACCTGCTTAGCCACGAGCGGGGCGAGCTCAAGCTGGCTGACTTCGGTGAGCCCCCTGGAACCCACCAGGGCCCCCCGAAACTCCAAACCCCCACCCCGCCCCCCAGAACCTGCTCAGCCACGAGTGGGGCGAGCTCAAGCTGGCCGACTTCGGTGAGCCCCCTGGACTCCCAAACCCCGACGCAGCCCCCCAGAACCTGCTCAGCCACAAGTGGGGCGAGCTCAAGCTGGCCGACTTTGGTGAGCCCCCCTGAACCCCCAGGGACCCCAAACCCCACAAGCTCTCCTGAACCCCCAAACCCCCACCCCGGCCCCCAGAACCTGCTCAGCAGTGAGCGGGGTGAGCTCAAGCTGGCTGACTTCGGTCAGCCCCCCGGAACCCCCAGTGCCCTCCCACCAGTGCCATCCCCCTCTCTCTGTGCCAGGTCTAGCGCGGGCCAAGTCCATCCCCACCAAGACGTACTCCAACGAAGTGGTGACGCTCTGGTACCGGCCCCCCGACATCCTGCTGGGCTCCACCGAGTACTCCACGCAGATCGACATGTGGTGAGCTGGGGGCGCTGCGGGCTGGGCCTGGGGGTGCCATGGCTGCTGGTGGAGTGACCCCGCCCTGCCCCTCCATCCCCTGCCCGCCTTGGGACCTGCCCCCCACCTGACCCCGACCCCCTTCTCCTCCCAGCCCATACTGGTCCTCTGCCTCCCTCCTATCCCTTCCTCTCCTCATGCCCCCCGTCCAGCTCCCTTATCTGAGCCCGGCCTCTCCTGCTCTCTCACCACGCGGGGACCCCTGGGACTCCACACCCAAAGTGCTGCCCCCTCTCCCACGGAGCTCCCAGCCTCCCACCCTGCTGTGTCCAGCTGGGTCTGATCAGTGACACCGACACTGCCCCCCTCGCCTCAGTCCTGGAGCTTCAGACCACCTGGTGCAGGAAGTGCCAGCCCAGGCAGGGGAGGGGAAGGCAGGCGATTGGGGGCGAGGGGTGGGGGGGATGCACCAGCCCGGGCGGGGGGAAGGTCCCCTCCTGCAGCTCGGGTGGTTTTGCCGTCTGTCGTGCTGGGGCGAGGGTGCTGTGCCTCTGAGTGGCCCCTGCAACTGGGGACGGGGGCGGGGCTGTGCCAGAGAGACACCCCCCCCCCCAATTCTAGGCCCCCTGACCCCAGCTCCTCTCCCCCAGGGGCGTGGGCTGCATATTCTACGAGATGTCCACGGGCCGCCCACTCTTCCCTGGCTCCACTGTGGAGGAACAACTGCACTTCATCTTCCGCATCCTTGGTGAGGGGGTCGCTCGGTGGGGGACACTGGGGGGTCAGCAGGGGCGATTGGGGGGCAGGCCTGGGTTGCGCAGGGGGAGCTGTGCTGCGGGGAGCATGGTCAGAGGGTGCCATGCTGCAGGGGGTGGGGTGCTGGCTTGGCAGGCGGTGTCATGCTGTGGGTGGGGGGCGCCATGGAGTCCCTGGGGCGATGCTCTGGAGCTGCTCCCTACAAAGCCAGCCAGGACTCTGGGGGAGCCTCCTCTCTCGGAGCAGGCCATCCCAGGGCAAGAAGCTGCCACAGCTTCCACCTTCCTGGGTCTGACCCTGGAGCATTCAGCATCCCCGTCCCCCCGTGCGCTTCCCCCAGCGAGTCTGCCTGGGGGAGGGTCCTAGGGGAGCCAGAGGGCCTTGCCCCCCAACTCCGCAGCCAGCCAAGACTCTCAGCCGGCCGGTAACAGGGAAGGTTCATTAAATGACAGGAACACGGTGTAGAACAGAGCTTGTTAGCACAGAAATCAGGGACTTTCAGCCAAGTCCATCTTGAGGAGTCCTGGGCCAGATGCCCTGGACTCCCCCCGCCACTTTCAGTCCCCACAAGCACAGTACCAGCTTCCAGCGACCCCACCTCAGACACCCCCGTTCGCATCCCCTTCCTGGGTCTCAGGTTACGAAGGACATCGGCCATCGCCTACCTGCAGGCAGCTGGAGCTGCCTCACCTGCCCCCGAGGGTCTTATCCAAAGTCACACACCCTTATTCGCGCCACCTAGGCATTGGTGCAGCACGCAGGGAAACTGAGGCACACAGAGTATTCATGCAAAACAATAAAACTCGCATACAACATAACAAGAGAAAATCCCCACATCATCTCCTTTTCAGGAGGTGGGGTGGGGGCTCAGCGGGGGTCACTGTGCTGCAGGGGGTGATGGGGAGTTCAGTGGGGGTCACTGTGGTTCAGGGGTGGGCAGGAAGCTCAGCAGGGGGTGCTGTACTGCAGGGTGTGGGTGGGGGCATCGTAGTGCTGCAAGGCGTGGGTTGGGGGCTTCATGGGGCCCTGTCGGATCCTCACCTTGTTTGTCCCTCACCCAGGGACCCCCAACGAGGAGACGTGGCCAGGGATCCTGTCCAACGAGGAGTTCCGATCCTACAGTTACCCCAAGTACCGGCCTGAGGCCCTGCTCAACCACGCGCCCAGGTCAGCCCTGGGACTGCTGCACGTGGGGGGTCCCGGGGGCTGTGAGTGATGGCTGGGGGGCCAGATCCGCCTGGGGGCTGGGGGGGGAAGGGCTTTGGGGGCTAGATCTCCCTGGGGGTGCGGGCTGTGTGTGTAAATCCCACTGTGGGTTTATGGGAGTTCATGGAGAGCTGATATTTCCCATGTCCCCCGTGTAGGCTGGACAGTGATGGAGCCGACCTGCTGGGGAAACTGCTGCAGGTGAGAGCTTGGCAAGGGTGGGGAGAGGCCGGGGTACACTGGCTTATAGCATGGGATAAGGGGGGCGGGATTTGGGGGCGGTGAGTGGTTCTGGATTGAGGAGGGTCTGGGCTGGCGTGTCCATCCCTCTGACCGCACCCCCTGGGGGCATGTCTCCACAGTTCGAGGGGCGGAAGCGGATGTCAGCGGCTGAGGCCATGGGGCACCTCTTCTTCCACTGCCTGGGCGAGCGTGTCACCAAGCTCCCGGACAGTAAGTGACCCACGGGGCTGGGGCTGGGGGGCTCAGCTCAAGTTGGGGGGTTGGAGGTGTGTGTGTGGGAGGGGGGCTGAGTCGGGCAGGGCCAGGGCGCTCAGCTCAGGTTGGGGGGCTGGAGGTGGGGGGGGATGAGTCAGGCAGGGCGAGGGGCTCAGCTCAGGTTGGGGGCTGGAGATTGAGGGGGGGCACTGAGTCGGGCAGGGCCAGGGTGCTTGGCTCAGGTTGGAGGGCTCGAGGTGGAGAGAGGGCAGGCGGGCTCGGCTCAGGTTGGGGGGCTGGAGGTGGGGGGGGATGAGTCAGGCAGGGCGGGGGGCTCAGCTCAGGTGGGGGGGCTGGAGGTGGGAGGGCTAGGGGGCTGAGTCGGGTGGTGCTGAAGTGGGCAAAGAGGGAATTGGGTGGGGGCTGGTTTGGGGGTGTATAGACTTGGGCGGAGCTGAGGGAATTCAGAGTGGGGGGCAGGGCTGTAGGGAGCTGTAACTGCCCCCCCCGTGACCCCCCTCGTGTCTCCATAGCCACGTCCATATTTGCACTAAAAGAGATTCAGTTACAGAAGGAGACGGGGCTGCGCTCAGCTTCCCTGCCCGACTCAGGTGAGATGTGCCCCCCCCGTGCTCCCCCCAGTCCCCTCGATCGCCCCCTAGCCCTGCCCTGCCCCACCCACAGCCCCTCCCTGCCCGACTCAGGTGAGACATGGCCCCCCACAGCCCCTCCCACAGCCCCACCCTGCCCGACTCAGGGGAGACCCTGCCCACAACTCCCCCCGCTGATCCCTCTGCTCACACAGACGTGCTCCCCAAGCCCCCCCCCCCACGACCTAATGCGCCCTCCAGGGCTGGCTGCTAACACTGGTCTGTTCTCTAACCTGCTCCCAGCTGGGACCCTTCACCGCAGCCCTGCTAGGGCCCTTCCCTCTCAGGATGGGGGGGGAAGCTTCCCCCTTGAGGAGCCCCTGGCCCTGCCCCCCCGGCTGCGCGGTGAATGCTCTCTCCTCTCCTGCAGGGGGTGCCGCCTTCCGGGTAGTGGACACTGAATTTTAGCCTTCGGGTCAGGTACTCCCCCCCCCCCCCCCGTGGCCCCTCCAGCTCTCAGCATGGAGCCCCATCACCCCCCCCAGGCTTCCTTGTCTTGGACCCCTCCCCCCCAGCTGGGAGCACATGGGGCACCCTGCTCCTTATCACCCCCAATACACGCCCACCCCACGGGCGCTGTACCAGGATGGGCGGCGTGGGGGGAGGGCAGGCTGGGGGGAATCCCAGCAGCAGTGGGGGGGGCACTGTCTCTCTCTAACCCTTTGCTCCCTCCCACAGTGAATGGGCAGAACGGACGGCCCAGCTTACTGTTGTGACCCCGCCGAGCCACAGTGACGGGAGGGGCGGGGGCTGGACTGACATTAACCTGCCCCTCCCCCCCACAAGCCGGGACTCTGCCCCTTTGGTTGGACGCTGCCTTTGGGGCGGGACTCGGACCATGCCCCACGGCCGGGGGGGCCTTGATCCCCTTCTGGGGGAGGGGCGGCGCCGGCTGGACGGCAGATGGCCCCCCCACCCATGTTGTTTAAGTTTTATTTTTTCAAGGCAATATTATAAATATAGAGAAATAATCTATAGCCCCCTCCCCCCCACTGGGAGGGATGGGCATTGGGGGACAGCCCCTCGGAGTTATGTTTCCATGGAGATGTGTTTGATTCTGCCCTGCTGTGGGGGAGGGGGCTGCAACCCCTCCTGTACCCCCCAGGTTGAGGAGGGGGATTGATCCAGGGGGTTATATTCTGTGGTCACTCGCCTCCTGCCCCAAATCCTCCTCTCCTGCCCCCCACACCTGCTGAGCTGTGGGGACAGAAGTCTTCCAGATGTGGGGGAAATGGGGGCGGGGAGGGGCTGCTGTTGCAGATGTGTTGGGGGGGGTACCCCAGCTGTGGTAGGTCCCTTTGCAGCAGTGTGTGTGCGGGGGGGTCCCTGACAGTCTGCAACCGCTCCACATCCGAGCGATGCGTCTCTAGGGAGTCCCTTTACATGTCCCCTTTCTGCGGGGCTTAGCTCTGCCCCCACGACCTGCTGGGTCAGCATGTGGGGTGAACGCTGGCTGACGCCAGTGAGTTCAGTGGGGCGGCTGCCAGCTCCCCTTCCCCACTTAGTACTCAGGGCTCACTTTCTCCCAGCCCTTACTCCTACAGTACTCGGCCCTAACTCTGCCCCCACTCCCCTGTTCCTCAGTCCTTAGTCTAGCCGTTTCTATGTTACTCGGCCCGTACTCCTACATTACTTAGCCCTTACTCTGGCCCTACTTCCATGTTACTCAGCCCTTACTCAGCTGATACTCCCAAGTTGCTCAGCCCTTACTCTGCCCCACTCATGTTACTCTACCCCTATTCTCATGACACTCTCCTGCTACTACCTTGTAACTCTGCCCCACTCCCATGTTACTCAGACCCTTACTCAGTCCCTACTCACATGATACTGTCTGTACTCCCATATTACTTAGCCCTTACCTGACTCCCTACTCAGTCCTTACACAAATGTTACTCGGCCCCTACTCTGCTCTTACTTGGCCCGTACTCAATCCATAGTCAGATCTTACACAGTCCCTTGGCCTCTTATTTGGCTCCTACTCAATTGTTACTCAGCTCTCACTCAGCCCCTCCTTGATCTTACTCAGTCCCTCCTCAGCTGTTACACAACTGTTCGCCTGTAGTCAGCCCCTAGCATGCTCCTGACTCAGCCCCTCCTCAGTCACTTCCCAGACTCTGCTCAGTCCTTACTCCCATTCCTAGTCTTTACTTAGTCCTTACTCAGATGTTACTCTGCATCCTCTCACTACTAACTCAGCCCCTACTCGACTGTTACTCTCTACTCAGTGTTTGGTCCATGCTCAGGTGTTACTTGGCCTACCTAACATTATTCTGTGGTTACTGAGGCCCTACTCATCTGTTACTCAGCCCTTACCCATCTGAGTTTACCTGTTACTCCTATCCCTGCTCAACCCTGACATAGTCTTTATTCCAACATTACTCCATCCTTACTTGAGCTTTACTCCGTCCTGAGCTGGTCACTCACACATTCCTTGTTCCTTACTCCATAAATCCAGAGGGTGGTTGAAGTATCACGGCATGATCTGGAGTAACAGAAATGAAACTCACTAGGCCACAGTGAGGGAACTAGGAAGAATTTTGGCCATGAGCTGGGAGCTCCCAGAGAGACCTGGGCGCGTGGGACGCTCGCAGGGTGACGCTGACCCCACAGCTGTGCAAATGGCAGGTGCTGGCAAGGGATTTCCACCGGAGCCAGAGCCTGGGCCCAGCGCTGGCCACCCGTGTTGCGGGAAGAAGAGCTCAGGCTGGGCCTGGCGCAGTGAGGGCGGCTGGGACGGCCGGGAGCAGGTTAGCTGACAGCTCAGGCTGAGGTGGGCCCCGCTGTACTCGCCATAAATATGTGGGGAGGACGAGGAGGGGCTGGAGCAGCAGTGAGGGTCAAACGCCCTGGCTAGCAGGACGCTCTTGCTGACTCAGCTCAGGATGGCCTGAGCTCCTGAGGTAGCGACACCAGCTGGAATTGGAGCCGCTGGCCCAGACGGCCCATCCAGGCCTGGGCGTGTACTCATATTCGGGCTTTCCAACCTCTAATTAGTCTGGTTTTAGTTTTTAGTCTTTAGTCTTCAGTTAAATGTGACACAGGTGGAACATGTTACTCAGCCATTGCGCTGTATTTACTCCATCCCTACTCTTGTTACCCTGCCTGTACTCAGCTGTGAGTCCCTACTCAGCCCCTACTTAGTCTTAGCCTAGCTGTTACTCTGTCCTTACTCAAATGCTACTCTGCCCCTACTCAGTCTTATCTTAAATGTTACTCACCCCTACTGCAAATGTTACTTGGTCCTTACCCAGACAGGACTCCATCCTTACAGTCTCAACTTAGTTGTTGTTCAGTCCTTACTCAAAGAGTAATCTGACCCTACTAAAATGTTAATACCTCCTTACTCAAACACTACTTGGTCCGTACTGAAACACTGCTCCATTAGTTCTCAAATGTTACTCAGTCCCTACTTAGTCTTCCCCTTAGATAGTACTTATTTTTACTCAAACGTTATTGTATCCTTACTCACTCTGGAATCAAATGTTTCTCAGTCCATACCTAGCCCTGACTTTGGCTTAGTTGATTTGTTACTCCTTCCTTACTCAAATGGTACTTGGTCCCTTTCCAGCACCTACTCAGTCTTCCCTTAGTGGGTTCTCAGTCCTTAATCAAACACTACTCACCCATTACTCTGTCCTTACTTGTTACTCAGGCAAATCCCTCCTTGTCTCTGCTGCAGTCCAACACTGCTCAGGATTGGACCCTGTGTCCCCTTCCAGCTGGATCCTGCAGCCCCCCCCCCCCGCACTCCCTGATGGACCCCCGCCAGGCTGTCCCACCCAGAGGGCTCTGTGTGCTCCTCGCTCCCCCCGAGTGGCTAGGAAGGATCAACTGCAGTTGAAGGGGCCAAGTCCTTAACTCAGGGGTAAAGGCTGGGAATTTGAACCCAGCTGTGGGAGTGTCAGTTTGAAGGCAGTCTCTGTATCCCCCAGGCAGTGTGCCCCCCACCTGTCTCTATTGTGTGTATGCGCGTGTATATATGTACATATCTAGCCTTTTTTATATGCAGCATGTAGTGCTTGTGGGATGGAAAGACTTTCCCTGCAAGAGCCATACCCATAGTAATAAAAATGACGATGCCCCCCCAGCTGAGCTGCAGCCACCTCTGGAGTGGGGCAGCGGGGAATGGCCACATGTAACGTTGCACGAGAAGGGCTTGGCCAGCACTGAGATGTAGCCAGCTCTCCACGTGGATCAGAATGGCCCTGTTCCTCACCTCTGCCCCCCTGCTCTGACCCATAAGGCTAAAGATGTTGTCCCTGGTGGGGGCGGTGTTAACCCTTTCTCTGCTGGGCACCTGGAAGGGCTGGGGCTTGGGAAGTGTAGCCAGGAGGTGGTGGGGGCAGTGCCAGGGGGTTGGGTTTGGTCTGGGATCCATTCCTGGAAGGTGGTGGGTTCTGCTGTGTGGAACTGGATCTCTGTGCACAGAGGAGGGAGGGATCTCAGCCGTGAATCCTGCATGAAGGGGGAATCCCACATCACATCCCTGCATGAGTAGGAGGGCTGGAGCCTAGCTGGAGAGGAGGGGGGTTAAGACCAGATCCCTGCTGGGAGGAGGGAGGGATCTCAGAGTGGATCCCTACATGCAGAGGAAGGGGATCCCATAATAGATCCATACAGGTGCAGGAGGGAGGGATCTTGGAGAGGAGGGGATTCCTGAGGATCCCTGGGCATTGAAGAGGAGGATGCCATAGTAGATCCCTGCATGGAAAGGGGGACCCTGCACTAGATTTCCATGCCTTGGGGGCCCTGTACTGGCCCATAGTAGATTCAATAGGTACACAGCCCCGTCCCCTGCCAGCCATGTCCTCCCCAGGTCTGTAGATGGGGGTGGGGGGTGGGGTCTGTGATAGGGGGCTTTGGCTCAGCAGGCAAAGGGTTAACCTGCCTATGCATATCAATATTTGCGAGGGGCTCCCTCGTTTTCTGTCTGGGGTGAGAGACTGTGCTGCGTTCAATGTATGGAAATTATTAAAGTCTCCATGGAACCCAGGCATCTCATGTCTTCATTCACCCCGCAGATGGTGGGAGGGGACGGTGGATCCTAACTATGGATGCCCCCCCACACTTCCTGAATCCAAGCGATCGGCCCCCTCCCCTGGGATCCGACCCATGGGCCCATACTGCCCAGTAGCTCCCCGGGCCCCCACCATCAGAGCCTGGGCCCATCTAGCTCAGTATCACACCTGTGAGCCCATGGGCACCATGCTGTGCGGGAAGCTCTTAAAAACCCAGATGTGAGACAAGAACCCAGGAGTCCTGCCTCTCAGCCCCCAGCTCTAACCACCAGCCCTCACTCCTCTCCCAGAGCTGGGGAGAGAACCCAGGAGTCCTGGCTCCCAGCCCCAACCCCACTCCCCTCCCGAGCCGGGGAGAGAACCCAGGAGTCCTGCCTCTCAGCCCCCAGCTCTAACCACCAGCCCTCACTCCCCTCCTGGAGCCAGGGAGAGAACCCAGGAGTCCTGGCTCCCAGCCCCAACCCCAGTCCCCTCCCCGAGCCGGGGAGAGAACCCAGGAGTCTGGGATCCCAGCCCCCACTCCCCTCCCAGAGCCAGGGAGAGAACCCAGGAGTCTGGGATCCCAGCCCCCACTCCCCTCCCAGAGCCAGGGAGAGAACCCAGGCGTCCTGGCTCCCAGCCCCTCCCCTCCCCGAGCCGGGGAGAGAACCCAGGAGTCTGGGATCCCAGCCCCCACTCCACAAGATCCACCCACCAGACCTGATACGCTCATGGGCTGTTTTATTTTATGCCACACCAAACATGGCGTCTCTGCTGCCGACCTTCTTTGCCACAACCAATATGGCGGCAAAGGGCACCCTGGCTCCCTTGCTGCCGGCGGTACATACCACACTCAATATGGCTGGCCGGTTGACACCATGGCTGCCACACTCAAAATGGCGGAATAAAACCGCGGGAGCCCCTCCTCCTTTAGCCGCTTCCAACTTGGCGGGTCCCTGGCAAGTGTGCCACGCCCAAGATGGCGCCGACCGGAAGCGGGTAGGCGAGGCCTCGGGGCGGTGATGGCCAGAGGGGGCGGGGTCCCAGGGTCGCCGCTTCCTGTTTCCGGTCTGGCCGGCGGGTGGGGGCGGGGCGCGGGCCATGGCGGCGGCGGCGGGGGGGGTCCCGGGGCTCGAGGCCCAGCGGCGCGAGGTGGAGGCGGCGGAGCAGCGCGGCCTGCGGGCGGGGGAGCGATGGTGAGGGGCGGGGCCCCGGGGGGAGGCTGAGGGGCTAGTGGGGGGGAGGGGCCGCGGGGGAAGGGGGCTGGTGATGGGGGAGGGGAGGAGGCCGCGGGGAAGGGGCGGGTGGTGGGGGAGGGGAGGAGGCTGCGGGGAGGGGGGCTGGTGGTGGGGGAGGGGAGGAGGCTGCGGGGAGGGGGCGGGTGGTGGGGGAGGGGAGGAGGCTGCGGGGAGGGGGCTGGTGGTGGGGGAGGGAGGACGGGGGGGAGGCTGGTGAATCTCCTATCCTAGGTCGCCTTATGCCCCTGAGGAAGCTGGCTGTCCCCTCCCCCCCACTGGTGACCCCAAGCAGCAGCAGGGGGCCGATGACCAGCCTCCTTCTCAGCCCTGGGGCTCCTCCCCCAGGGTCGGGCGTGGACCCCAGCGTCCTGGGCAGACCCAGCTCCGCTCACCCCCCCCCCGAAGGTTACCCTCGAGGACAGTTAATTGGCCGGCTCACTGCTCAGAGGTCCCACAGCCTCGCTGTGTAGCTGTTCCCCACTTGCCCCACCCTAGAGGTGGCTGCATCTCAGCACCGAGCCATCCCCATGTGATGTTTCCCCTATAGAGGATCCCTGCTGGGAAGTAGCTTGCGGCCTGGCAGAGCTGTCCTGGGACAGTCCTAGCAAGGGAGAGAGTGAAATTGCTGATAGGTCCCTTCATGTCACCACAGAACTGGGAAATCCCGTCCTAGTCCCGGACTCCCCGGGAAGCAAAGTTTGGACTTTCCCAGGCAGCACAAGTTCATTGACTCATCTGCAAACAATTGTTGCCCCAGGGCTGTGATGCAGCCACCTCAGGGGGTGGGGCAGCTGGGGAACTGCTGTACATAACAGTGTACACAGATGGCTCGCCTGGTGCTGAGATGCAGCCACCTCTGGGGCGGGGCAGGGGCAGGGGCAAACAGCAGCACGTAATGAGGGATAGCAATTTTGTACAGGAAAAACAGAGAATCCTGAACCCAGCTGGGATGGAGAAGACTCTCTCTGGTTACGGATTGGCCTGGACACCTGGGTTCACTCTTCCTTGGCGGGAGCCCTGCACCCTTGGCTCCGGCAGGCAGCTCTGGGATAGATCTGGGGGGACAATCATGGTGGGGGTGGGGGCAGGCAGGGCAGATTAGGTGGGAAAAGGGAACAAGGTGGTTGGAGGAGTATTGGCATGAGATTAAACTCTGCCCTAGACGTGGCCCTGGGGAGGGGTGCAGGCATCCGGGGGTGGGGGCCTGAGCTGCAGCTGGGTCCATCTCCCCCCAGGTACCTGCTGGAAAATCACTGGTACCAACAGTGGAAGGAGTATGTGGAATCGGGTGACCAGAACTCCAGTTCCTTCCCGGGGCACATCAACAACTCCGAACTCTTCGAAGGTACCCTACCACCAGGCTGGGAGGGGAGTGGGGTCTGGTGGTTAGAGCAGGGGGGGTTGGGGCCAGGACTCCTGGGTTCTCTCCCTGGCTCTGGGAGGAGAGTGGGGTCTGGTGGTTAGAGCAGGGGGGGCTGAGAGCCAGGACTCCTGGGTTCTGTCCCTGGCTCTGGGAGCAGGGCCACCCAGAGGATTCAGGAGGCCTGGAGCAAAGCAATTTTGGGGGCCCCTTCTATAAAAAAAAAGTTGCAATACTATAGAGTACTATATTCTCGTGGGGGTCCCTGCGGGGCCTGGGGCAAATTGTCCCACTTGTCTCCCCCCCGGGCAGCCCCGTCTGGGAGGGGAGTGGAGTCTAGTGGTTAGGGTGGGCCTGGGAGCCGGTACGTCTGGGTTGTCACCCAGCGCTGGCAGGGGAACAAGGTTTGCTGTCCTGTAGCAGTGAGTTCCGGAGGTGAATTCCTTGGGCTATTTAGAGAACATAGTCATCCTAGTAGCCCATAATAGCGAGTTGGCTGTTGGCACCACCCTGGCCGCGGCTGGCTAACCTGTCCCCTGCCCCCCAAGACCTGGAGTCGTTCCGGCTGAAGGAGCGGCTGGTGGAGTCCGAGGAGTATGTGCTGGTGCCTGAGGACGTGTGGAACAAACTGGTGAGCTGGTACGGGCTGGAGCACGACCAGCCACCCATCGAACGCAAGGTGAGGGGAGGGGGCATCCTCGGGCACAGATCACTGGGGGGGCAGGCATGGGCGGCAGGGTCGTGTGCCACCCTCTGGGAGCATGCGTGATCCTGGTTGGAATGCTTGGGGGCTGGCGCCAGGACACAGAGAAGCCCGGAGGTCCGAGCCCATGAGCCCCCCCCAAACTTCCAGGCTCATTGTCCATAGGGTACTATGATCCTCTCTGCCCAGGCCCCACCTCTGGCAGCCAGGGTGTGCAAGGTGCCAGGGCAGGATGGCGCCCCCTTTTCGGCTCACAGCTCCCGTCTCTCACTGGCAGGTGGTGGAGCTGCCCAGCACGCAGAAGGTGGAGGTGTACCCGGTGGAGCTGTATCTCTGCCAGCACAACGACCTGGACAGCCCCGTCACCGCCCAGTTCAGCCGTGTGAACACCATCGGTAATCCAGGCGTCCGGGGGTGGGGGGCTGAGCCGCTGCAGGTGTTTCGACTGCCTCCCATCATCTGAGCCCTGCAGTGGGGAGTCCCGTGGGTTAACATTCCCGTCCCCACAGACTCAGTGCTCCAGGAAGCCCGGCGCCAGTTCGAGGTGCCCCCTGAGGACGAGACCCGACTCTGGGTGAAGAACTCGGACGGATCCTGTGAGCGGCTCCGGAACATCCACATGACAGTGCTGGACGCCTGCCTCAGCATGGGGCAGGTAGGAGCTGAGGGTGCCGTGGGGTGGGGCGCTGGGCAGAGGGTGCTCTGCCCTGGCAGTCAGGGGGGTGCTGTGCTGCAGGGAGCAGGCAGGTGGGTTTAACTAACTCCCCGGCCCTTCATCTACCCCAGGTGGTGATAATGGAGACGCGAAACAAGGACGGAACCTGGCCCAGCTCTCGACCCCATGTCATGTGAGTGCCCCTTTCTCACAGGGAGGGGTGGAATGGTGCCAGTAGAACCCTGGTGCCCCACTCCAGAGATGGTTGCATCTCAGGCCTGGCTGACCCGTCCTTGTGCGGCGTTATGTGTGGCTGGTTCCCAGCTGCCCCGCCCCAGAGACCGTTGCATCTCTGAGCTGTCTGTGCAGTGCTGTGTGTGGCTGTTCCCCAGCTGCCCCTCCTCATTGTCTGTGTCCTCTGCTCTGCAGGAGGAACTCCGTGGAGGACGAGGAGCTGTACAGGGGGCAGCCGGGGGTCTGCGGCCTGACGAACCTGGGCAACACCTGCTTCATGAACTCGGCCTTCCAGGTAGCTTCTGCGCCCGGGCTCGGGGAATCCCCCTTGGGGTTGGCCCGCGCGGGGCTCATGACACACAGTGTTGCAGTTCCACTTCCTTCCAGGAGAGGGCGGCAGACCCATGTGTGTGCTGCAGCACCCTCTGCTGGGTTGAGCTGGTCGGCTCCTTATAGGGAGGGGTGGGGTGTGGGCGGTTCTGGGAAGGGAGTGGGTTCTGGTGGTTAGAGCAGGGTGGAGCTGGGTTCTGTGTGGGGGTGCAGGGCTTTGGGGTTGCCCCCTCGCTGACCCCCGTGCTCCGCCCCCCCGTGCAGTGTCTCAGCAATGTGCCCCCCCTCACGGAGTATTTCCTCAACAACCACTACCTGGGGGAGCTGAACTTCAGCAATCCGCTGGGCATGAAGGGCGAGATCGCCGAGGCCTACGCCGACCTGGTGAAGCAGGCCTGGTCCGGCCACCACCGTGCCATCGTACCGCGCATGTTCAAGGTACCGGCCCCCCCTTGCTCTCCGATGTGGACAGCGCATGCTCCGTTCCCCTCCCCCTTTTCCCTCCTCTGCCAGCGTCCCCCGCTTCCCCGTGTCCTGGGGAGGGGAGGGGCTGACCCCGGGGAGCAGGGTGGACCCCCCAGGCCTGACCGCCGCTCTCCCCCAGACCAAGGTGGGGCACTTTGCCTCGCAGTTCCTGGGCTACCAGCAGCACGACGCGCAGGAGCTGCTGTCCTTCCTGCTGGATGGGCTGCACGAGGACCTCAACCGCGTCAAGCGCAAGGAATACGTGGAGCTGCGGGATGCGGCCGGGCGGCCGGATGAGGTGAGGCGCCAGGGGGTGCTCTGGGGCAGGGAGCAGGGCGGTGGGCTCAGCCGTGGGCGGGAGGCGTTCCAGTCGGCTGGTACCGGCTGCCCCTCCCCAGGGCGGTTGACCTGCGCCCCAGCCTGCCGTCCCTTTGCCCTGCAGGAGGTGGCGGAGGAGGCCTGGCGGAACCACAAACGCCGGAATGATTCCATCATCGTGGATATCTTCCACGGCCTTTTCAAATCCACCCTGGTGTGCCCGGCCTGCGGCAAGGTGTCCGTCACCTTCGACCCCTTCTGCTACCTCAGCGTGCCCCTGCCCGTCAGCCAGGAGCGCGCCATGGAGCTGTTCTTCGTCTACATGGACCCCAGCCGCAAGCCCCAGCAGGTCTGAGCGGGGAGCCAGGACTCCTGGGTTCTCTCCTTGGTGCTGGGATGGGAGTGGGGTCTGGTGATTAGAGCAGGGGGAGCTGGGGGCCAGGACACCTGGGTTTCATCCCTGGCGGTGGGAGGGGAGTGGTGTCTAGTGGTTAGAGCAGGGGGGCTGGGAGCCAGGACACCTGGGTTTCATCCCTGGCGGTGGGAGGGGAGTGGTGTCTAGTGGTTAGAGCAGGGGGGCTGGGAGCCAGGACACCTGGGTTTCATCCCTGGCGGTGGGAGGGGAGTGGGGTCTAGTGGTTAGAGCAGGGGGGCTGGGAGCCAGGACTCCTGGGTTGTATTCTGAGCTCTGGGAGGGAACTGAAGCAAGTAGTTACAGTGGGGGGCTGGGGGCCGAGACTCTGTCTCTCTGGGGGTCCCTGTGGGGTGTGTCTGACGCTGGCTGTCTCCTCCCCACAGCACAGAGTGGTCGTGCCCAAGGCTGGCAAAGTGCTGGATCTCTGCCTAGCTCTGGCCAAGCACACAGGGGTCCCGGCTGAGCAGGTCAGCACCCGCCCTGGCCTTTGGGGTGGGGGGTGGGACTTGGGGCCCCTCTCCTATAGGGGCTGTGGCGGACCCACAGGATGGGTGCTGCTAGCCCCCCAGGGAGGCCCCTGGCCATGCTGGTTCCTAGGGGCTACACGGGGTCTTTTTGGGGTGCTGCATGGCCATGGGGGAGGGTGCGTCCAGCTGGTTCCTTAGCCACCCTGATCCCCTGCCCACACACACCTTGTCCCCACCAGCAGACCCAAGACTTGGAACAAAGGGAAACTGAGGCACACATGGGGGTCATGACAATATCACACCAAATGCTCATTTTGTTCCATGGCGGCAGCTCCCATCCAGCCCTGGGGTGGGAACTGGCTGGCTCAGAGGGGCGGGGAATGGGGCCTGTCCCCACTGGGGTCAGCAGCCTGGTCCAGGGGGTGCTCAGGGCTGGTCTCTCCCCCCACACCCCTAGATGATGGTGGCCGATGTGTTCAGCCATCGCTTCTACAAGCTGTACCAGGTGGACGAGGCGCTGAGCTGCATCCTAGACAGAGACGACATCTTCGTGTGAGCACCGGGACAGCGTCCCCTGCGGGGCGGGAGGGACGTGTGTCAGCAGCACCACCCCAAGCACAAGGGGGCGGCGCTGGCAGACATGGGGGAGGCTCCAGGCACAAGGGGGTGGGGGGCTGTCTCAGCGTTCTCTCTTCCCAGGTGTGAGGTGGGGGGGCGCTGGGAGGGGCAGTGGGGGGGCGGGGGCACCGTGTGGGGGGGGCCGTGTCTCAATGCTGTCTCCCCCCAGGTATGAAGTAGCGGGGGGGCTGGCAGAACCAGGGGGAGCACTGGTGCTGCCTGTGTACCTGAGGGAGCGGGCGCCCCCCCCGTGACGGCGACCCAGGCTATGGGGTGGTTCTGTTTGGGCACCCGCTGCTGGTCTCCGTGCCGCAGGCGCAGCTGTCTTGGGACGCCCTGTACGGCCTGCTGCTGGAACGACTCTCGTGAGTGTCCCCCTGGGACCCCCCCGGGGGCCCCATGTCCTGCTGATCCCTGACCTCTGCCCCTGGGACCCTCCCCTGGGGACCCCACACCCTGCTGAACCCTGGGACACCCCCCCCCGGGACCCCACGCCCTGCTGATCCCTGACCTCTGCCCCTGGGAACCCCCCTCCCTGGGAACCCCACGCTCTGCTGATCCCATAACTCTGCCCCTGGAACCCCCCCGCCCAGGGACTCCACGTCCTGCTGAACCCTGGGAACCCCCCTGGGGACCCCATGTCCTGCTGATTCCTGACCCCCGCCCCTGGGACCACCTCCCCGGGGACCCCATGACATGCTGATCCTTGACCCCCACCCCAGGACCTCATGCCCTGTTGATCCCTGACCCCTGCTGATTCCTGGGACCAGTCCCCCAGGACCCCACACCCTGCTGATCCCTGGGAACCCCCAATGGGGACCCCACGCTGTGCTGATCCCTGACCTCTGCCCTGGGACACCCTGCCCGTGGACCCCATGCCCTGCTGATCCCTGACCCCCCCCACCCTGGGATCTCCTCTAGGGGCTGCTGCTGCACCAGTTCTGAGAACTGCCCTTTTGCCCCTGCTATCCCCTGAAACGGGGAGCCCTTCCTCCCACAGCCGGGGTGCCCTGTCTCCCCCCCAGGGCCCCTAGGGTCAGGCAACGGCTCTGCTTGCAGGCGCTATGTGCGGTGTCCGGAGTCGGGCTCCGAGGAGGAGGAGGAGAGCGAGGAGGAAGATCTGTACGGCCCCCAGGCCAATGGACTGAGCGAGGGTAATGGGGGGGGAGAGCATTGGGGGCTGGGGAGGGGGGGAGAGTGAGGGGGGGCTGCCTGCCCAGGGAGCTGAGAGAGGCTGGCAGGGGTTCCCCAGTTGGGGCCGGAGCTGTGGGGCCAGCCCATCATTCCATGGGGGGGGCGTTGATCCAGACTGTCTGCTCTCCTCCTCCCACCCTAGGTGAATAATGGCTCAGCCTGGCTGCCCCCTCCCCTGGAAAGCTGATGCGGGGTGTGTGGAGCTGCGGGGCAGGATGGGCTTGGGGGCATTGCTGGGGGACACCAGCTTGTAGCCATGGGCAGCGGGGGCCCTACCCCTGGTGCCCAGGATGGGGGGCTGGTCTGGGGCAGGGAGAAGGGGTCTGTGGCCACGCTGGCTCATGGCTCTGCCCCCCCCAGGTGAAGAAGAGGAGGAGATGCTGGGTGAAGGCCCTGCCAGCCAGGCCGAGGGAAGCAGCGGGGGCTCGGGGGGGCCCCCCACCCCATCCCCGCCTCAGGCGACCCTGCCCCCCACCGCCAACCGGCGCAAACGCAAGTGCCGGCGCCGACGGCCGCTCTTTACCGTGCGCCCGGTGAACGCCAACGGGACCAGCGAGCGCCCGGCCCTGCCCGGCGAGGGCTTCGCACTGCATGGTGAGTGGGGCGGGGCGGGGACGGTTCCCTCTGAAGGGTGCTGGCCCCCATCCTGTGCCAGGGCAGGGCCTGGCTGGCTCAGAGGGGCAGAGTGGAGACTGGCTGGTGCGGGGGGCCAGGGATGGGGCTCCCCCACCGGGGGGCTCTGTGGGGCAGGGCAGGTAACATGGTGTCTCCCCTCGCCCAGCCCAACCCTACATCGCCATCGACTGGGACTCGGATATGAAGAAGCGATACTACGATGAGGAAGAGGCAGAGGTGAGAGTGCTAACCTGCGGGACTCCCTGCTGCAGGGTGTGATGGGGGGTGGCTCAGGCAGGGCAGTAAGCTATGGGACTCCCCGCTGCAGGTTCTGACCGGGGTTAGGGGGCAGGAATACCTCAGCCAGAGCAGTAAGCTGTGGGACTTCTCGCTGATGGGGTGTGGGGAGGGGCTCGGGCAGAGTGTTAACCCACGGGACTCCTCGCTGTGGGCTGGGGCTCTGGGCCCCACCTAACAGCCCCATCCCTCGGCAGGGCTACGTGAAACATGAGTGCATGGGCCACGTGCAGAGGAGGCAGCCGGTGAAGCTGCGTGAGTGCGTCGAGCTGTTCACCACGGTGGAGACGCTGGAGGAGGAGAACCCCTGGTGAGAGCCAAGGCCATGGGGACAGGGGGCACCAGTGCTGGGGGCTCATGTGTGCCAGGGCCTGGGCTCAACCTGCCCCTGCCTCCCCAGGTACTGCCCCACCTGCAAGCGGCACCAGCTGGCCACCAAGAAGCTGGACCTGTGGGCCTTGCCCGAGGTGCTCATCATCCATCTCAAGCGCTTCTCCTACACCCGGCTCGCCCGCGAGAAGCTCGACACGCTTGTGGAGTTCCCCATCCGGTGAGGACTGCGGCTGGCTCTGGGGTGGAGCAGCTGGGGAAAGGCTGGATATAACGCCGCATGGGGACTGTTTGTCCGGTGCTGAGATGCAGCCATCTCTGGGGCGGGGTAGCTGGGGAACAGTGGGATATAACACCGTACAGGGACTGTTCATCCGGCGCTGAGCTGCAGCCACCTCTGGGGTGGGGCAGCTGGGGAACGGCTGGATATAACGCTGCACGGGGACTGTTTGTCCGGTGCTGAGATGCAGCCATCTCTGGGGCGGGGCAGCTGGGGAACGGCTGGATATAACGCCGCACGGGGGACTGTTTGCCCTGCACTGAGATGTGGCCACCTCTGGGGCGGGGCAGCTGGCGAATAGCGACGCACAACAGTTGAGAGGAAGTGTAAAAAGGAGGACCACTCACTGGGCTGCATGGAGCCAGACAGAATCCCCTGTGCGGCAGATGGGCCAGGACACCAGGGTTCCCTCCCCCGACCCCCCCGTAACTCAACTCCTCTCCTCTCCTCGCAGTGACCTCGACTTCTCTGACTTCATTATAAAGCCCCGGGCGGATGTGGCCCCCGCGCCCCACAAATATGACCTGATTGCTGTCTCCAACCACTACGGGAGCCTGCGTGATGGGCACTGTATGCTGGGGGTGGTCCCGGGGGCTGCGGGTCGGGAGTGAGGGGTGCTGGCCGAGCTGGGGGTGGTCCCGGGGGCTGCGGGTCGGGAGTGAGGGTCTCCGGCCGAGCTGGAGGTGGTCCTGGGGGCTGCGGGTCGGGAGTGAGGGGCGCTGGCTGAGCTCAGGGGGTCCCAGCGGCTGCGGGTCGGGAGCGAGGGGCGCTGGCTGAGCTCGGGGCGGGTCCCGGGGGCTGCGGGTCGGGAGCGAGGGGCGCCGGCTGAGCTCAGGGGGTCCCAGCGGCTGTGGGTCGGGAGCGAGGGGCGCCGGCTGAGCTCGGGGCGGGTCCCGGGGACTGCGGGTCGGGAGCGAGGGGCGCCGGCTGAGCTCGGGGCGGGTCCCGGGGACTGCGGGTCGGGAGCGAGGGGCACTGGCTGAGCTCAGGGGGTCCCGGGGGCTGCGGGTCGGGAGCGAGGGGCGCCGGCTGAGCTCAGGGGGTCCCAGCGGCTGCGGGTCGGGAGCGAGGGGCACTGGCTGAGCTCGGGGCAGGTCCCGGGGGCTGCGGGTCGGGAGCGAGGGGCACTGGCTGAGCTCGGGGGGTCCCGGGGGCTGCGGGTCGGGAGCGAGGGGCGCTGGCTGAGCTCGGGGGGTCCTGGGGGCTGCAGGTCGGGAGCGAGGGGCGCCGGCTGAGCTCGGGGCGGGTCCCGGGGGCTGCGGGTCGGGAGCGAGGGGCGCCGGCTGAGCTCGGGGGGTCCTGGGGGCTGCGGGTCGGGAGCGAGGGGCACTGGCTGAGCTCGGGGCGGGTCCCAGGGGCTGCGGGTCGGGAGCGAGGGGCGCCGGCTGAGCTCGGGGCGGGTCCCGGGGGCTGCGGGTCGGGAGCGAGGGGCGCCGGCTGAGCTCGGGGCAGGTCCCGGGGCCTGCGGGTCGGGAGCGAGGGGCGCCGGCTGAGCTCGGGGCGGGTCCCGGGGGCTGCGGGTCGGGAGTGAGGGGCGCCGGCTGAGCTCGGGGCGGGTCCCGGGGGCTGCGGGTCGGGAGCGAGGGGCGCCGGCTGAGCTCGGGGGGTCCCGGGGGCTGCGGGTCGGGAGCGAGGGGCGCCGGCTGAGCTCGGGGGGTCCCGGGGGCTGCGGGTCGGGAGCGAGGGGCGCCGGCTGAGCTTGGGGCAGGTCCCGGGGGCTGTGGGTCGGGAGCGAGGGGCGCCGGCTGAGCTCGGGGGGTCCCGGGGGCTGCGGGTCGGGAGCGAGGGGCGCCGGCTGAGCTCGGGGGGTCCCGGGGGCTGCGGGTCGGGAGCGAGGGGCGCCGGCTGAGCTCGGGGGGTCCCGGGGGCTGCGGGTCGGGAGCGAGGGGCGCCGGCTGAGCTCGGGGGGTCCCGGGGGCTGCGGGTCGGGAGCGAGGGGCGCCACGGGCGCAGGGTCTCACCCCTGCTCGTCTCTCAGATACGACGTTCGCCCGGAACAAGGACTCCGGCCACTGGTTTTACTTTGACGACAGCAGCGTCTCGCCCGTGGCTGAGGCTCAGATCGAGGTGAGGCCATCCCCCTTCCCAGCAGGCCCTGCTGCCCCACTCAAACCCACAGACCCATCTAGTCCTGGGTGCTCCTGACCCCCCTGCCCCGCCGTGGGGCATGGTTCTCCCAGCATGCCCTGCTCCGGCGCGGTTCTCCCAGCATGCCCTGCTCTGTCTGACGCTCTCCCTTTCTCCTGCAGTCGAAAGCCGCCTATGTCCTGTTCTACCAGCGCCAGGACCGGATCTGCCCCCCCGGCACCACCCCCTGCCCCAGACCCCCCGACGCTGGGGGGGGCTGCTGCAGCGACTCCATGGAGGTGGATTGACCACTCAGGTGGGGGGGAGGAGCTGGGGTTCCTCCCACCCTTGACCTCAGAGATTTGCTCTGTGAAGACATCTCAGGCCTGTGAACTTGGGGGGCAGCTCCCCCCACCAGCTCAGGGGACTCCCTTCTACCAATGGGGGGGCTGGCCCCTCCAGTAGCTTCCAGGGGAGGGGGACAGCACTTGGCACCATCCTGCAGCGGGGGGCAGAGGGGGGGAATGTCTTTCACCCCAGGGCACGTCTGAGGAGAGCCCCTCCCAAAACCCTGAGCTTTACTTGACAATACCCAAGCAATGGGGCTGTCTGACCCCCCCATGCTGCCTGTTATCCCTGGCAAGAGGAGGGGACAGTGCATCTATGGGGTGAGTCCTGCTCCCCCCGTTAGTCTGTGCCCCTCCCCCCTTTTCACCCCCTTTTGGCACTTTCAGCCCCCCTAGCTCCTGTATGCAGTTGGCTCGTATTGAGCAATAACTCCCCCCCCCCGGTGGATTTTTTTTAACTTATCTCAGTGTTCATATGCGGGGGGGGGGGGCCCACTGCCAGCAGGGCTCCCTCCTTCCTGCTGGGAGCCCGGGAGTGAGGAAGCACCAGCACCAAAGGGATTAACACCCCCCCCCCCCGGGTGCTTTCAGGGCTGTACATAGGTGCCCGTGGGGTGGGGGCACGTGCCCACCTGGCACATAGGGTGTTTTCTTACCCTGACACATTTAGGAGGCAAAATGTAGCTCCTCCCCTGGGGGTTTGTGCAGATTATTTTTGTTTTTTGGGAAAGAAAAATATTTTTGGGGATGTGGCAAAACTTGTATATAAAAGAACTTCCTTTTCACGCCATGCCCAGCTCCTTGTGACCTGCCCCCCCGTGCTGAGGTCTAGGACCCTGCTCCCCCAGGGGTCGGTCACGAAACAAACAGCAGCATGTGAGAATTCAGGATTATGCACAGGACGGCTCATCTGGTACTGAGAGGCGACCACCTCTGGGGAGGGGCAGCCGGGAACAGCTGCGTGGAGCAGTGTCGGGGCGGGCGGCCCTTGGGCTGAGCTGCGCCGCCTCTGGGGAGGGGCAGCCGGGAACAGCCGCGTGGAGCAGTGTCCGGGGCGGGCGGCCCTTGGGCTGAGCTGCAGCCGGGAACAGCCGCGTGGAGCAGTGTCCGGGGCCGGAACAGCCGCGTGGAGCAGTGTCCGGGGCGGGCGGCCCTTGGGCTGAGCTGCAGCCGGGAACAGCCGCGTGGAGCAGTGTCCGGGGCCGGAACAGCCGCGTGGAGCAGTGTCCGGGGCGGGCGGCCCTTGGGCTGAGCTGCAGCGGGGAACAGCCGCGTGGAGCAGTGTCCGGGGCGGGCGGCCCTTGGGCTGAGCTGCAGCCACTGCTGGGGAGGGGCAGCGGGGAACAGCCGCGTGGAGCAGTGTCCGGGGCGGGCGGCCCTTGGGCTGAGCTGCGCCGCCTCTGGGCAGGGGCAGCCGGGAACTGGCCCGTGGCCCCGACCGGGGGGGGGGGTTCGCCCCGCCTGGAGGCACCGCGCTCCGGCCCAGTGTGAAGCAGCCCCGGGGTCTCGGGCCGGGCCCCCGGCTCCCCGCAGCCCGGCCCATGAGCTCCAGCCCCTGCCCGGCAAGAACCCAGGCGTCCGGGGGCCTGGCACGTGCTCCTGGGGGCGGGGCCCGGTTGTCGGTGCCCCTCACTCCCGACCTGCAGCCCCGGACCCCTGTAGCCGCTCCCGGGGCGGGGCGGGACTCGCCCTGCGGCGCTGCTGCGACCCGCTTCCGGTCTGATGGCGTCACTTCCTTGTTCCGAGCGCGTCGCTTCCGGCCCCCGTTGCCGGGGCTACCGCGTGTACTTCCGGCGCGCCCTTAAGTCTCCAGGAATCGCTTCCGGAATCAGTGACGGGGGGAGCGGAGTCAACTTCCGTTTCCAGGGCGGAACTTCGAGGCGCGCGGTAACAAATGACTTCCGGCGAAGGGCTGCCACCCGGAAGTGGCCGTGGACTCGTCTATTTCCGGCGGCTCTGTCGCGCGGAGAGTGGAGTGGGGGAGGGGGGACTCGGTGACCTTTGATCCCTGAGGGGCGGGACCTGCAGCGCCCGCCATGGGGCCGGCGGAGAAGGTGCCGCGCTACGAGGCCTTCGTCAGCGACGTGCTGCAGCGAGACCTGTGGTGAGCCCCGCCCCCGCCTGGCCCCGCCCCCAGCGCGGTCCTGGCCCCGCCCCCGCGTCACCGCCGGGCCTCGGCCCCACTGACCACTTCGCCCCGCCCCCAGGTCTGCCTCGCCCCGCCCCCAGCAAACTCTCGGTTCTGGCCCCGCCCCCTGGCCTGCCTCGCCCCGCCCCCAGCGAACTCTCGGTTCTGGCCCCGCCCCCTGGTCTGCCTCGCCCCGCCCCCAGCGAACTCTCGGTTCTGGCCCCGCCCCGCCGCCTGCCTCGCCCCGCCCCCAGCGAACTCTCGGTTCTGGCCCCGCCCCCTGGTCTGCCTCGTCCCGCCCCCAGTCCCCGCCCCCACTGAATTGCTTCATCTCTCCCCACCTGGTCCAGCTTCCTGGTCCCCATATGGCCCCGCCCCTCCCCCGGCACTAAGCCCCTCCCCCGGTACCTCCTGGTCCCGCCCCCAGGCTCTGCCTGGCCCCGCCCCAACACTCAGCCCCGCCCCCAGGCTCTGCCTGGCCACGCCCGGCCACTCAGCCCCGCCCCCAGGCTCTGCCTGGCCCCACCCGGCCACTCAGCCCCGCCCCCAGGCTCTGCCTGGCCCCGCCCCGCCACTCAGCCCCGCCCCCAGGCTCTGCCTGGCCCCGCCCCGCCACTCAGCCCCGCCCCCAGGCTCTGCCTGGCCCCGCCCCACCATTCAGCCCCGCCCCCAGGCTCTGCCTGGCCCCACCCGGCCACTCAGCCCCGCCCCCAGGCTCTGCCTGGCCCCGCCCCACCATTCAGCCCCGCCCCCATGCTCTGCCTGGCCCCACCCGGCCACTCAGCCCCGCCCCCAGGCTCTGCCTGGCCGCGCCCCACCATTCAGCCCCGCCCCCAGGCTCTGCCTGGCCCCACCCGGCCACTCAGCCCCGCCCCCAGGCTCTGCCTGGCCCCACCCGGCCACTCAGCCCCGCCCCCAGGCTCTGCCTGGCCGCGCCCCACCATTCAGCCCCGCCCCCAGGCTCTGCCTGGCCCCACCCGGCCACTCAGCCCCGCCCCCAGGCTCTGCCTGGCCGCGCCCCACCATTCAGCCCCGTCCCCAGGCTCTGCCTGGCCCCGCCCCACCATTCAGCCCCGCCCCCAGGCTCTGCCTGGCCCCGCCTCCAGGCTCTGCTTGGCCCCACACCCAAAGACCGCTCGGCCCTGCCCCCTGGGCATTCACCATTTGCCCCCTGCATCCCCTGCTGTGGGACCCCCCCATTACCCCCCTGGCCTCGCCCCCATCTCGCCCAGTGTCTTGCGTCACCCGGCTCCAGCCCCTCACCGGCCCGTCCGGCCTGAAGTGGCCCTGGCCCCTTGCAGCTCTGCCAGCCAAGGGGGGTTCCTGTGCCATTGCCCCCCGGCGAGATGTGCCGGACCTTGGAGCACATGGGCGGGAGGATCCCCCCGTCTGTCTCCCTTGGGGCACCCCCAGTCCCCGTCCACCCCCCTGGACATTTGCCTTTTCTGCCACGGTCCCCCCGGCTGGTGCCCCGCAGCCCCCCCCCACCCGGCCGGTGCCCCTCACCCCGTGCTGTGTGGCAGGCGGGTGCAGCAGCAGCGGGAGGAGGTTTACGAGAAGATCACTCAGCACATGTGGCTAAAGACGGTCATTGAGCGTTTGCAGGTAATGCCCCCCCCCCCCGCCCGGCTGGGGTGTTCTTGTGGGGTCTCTGGGTGAGGGGGGGTCTCAGTGGGGGTGCTGCAGGCTCTCTGGCTGGGGGCGGCCTGTGGGGTGTCTGGCTGGGGGGGCTGCGTGGTCTCGTTGCAGGGGCCTGCACACTCGCTGACGGGGGGGGCTGTGGGGTCTCGGGGGGGGCTGCGGGCTCTGGCTGGGTGGGGGGGCTGCGGCTCTCTGGCTGGGGGGGGCCTGTGGGGTGTCTGTCTGGGGGGGCTGCGTGGTCTCGTTGCAGGGGCCTGCACACTCTCTGACGGGGGGGGCTGTGGGGTCTCGGGGTGGGCTGCGGGCTCTGGCTGGGTGGGGCGGCTGCGGCTCTCTGGCCAGGCACAGCTGACGAGCCCTCTCTGCCCGGCAGGAGGCAGACGGCCGAGCGGTGCAGACGCAGGTGGATTTGGGCTATAACTTCTTTGTCAACGCAGACGTGTGAGTGCCAGGGCCCCCGGGACCCCCTTCAGCCCCCCAACTTGATCCTGGGCCCCTGGGAGCCCCCCTACACATCTGCCCCCACTGCACCCCTCTGGGTCCCTCTTTCATTCCCTCCCCAGATCCCTCAACACCCTCTGGGTCCCTCCCCCATACCTCCCACCCCAAGTTCACCGCTGGGACCCCCTCCTTCTCTGATTCCACCCCACATGAACCCCTGACTCCCCCATATGTCCCCTTACCCCAGTTCAGTGATTGTGGCCACCCCCAGAGCTTCACCCCTACACTCCAGCATCTGATCCTGCTCCCCCCACCCCCACAGAAGCCTTCTCTGCCCCCCTCAGGTTCCCTAAACTTCCCCCCACACCCCACCAGCTCTCTGCTCTCCCACAGTGCTGCCCCCCCAGGTAACCAGTGTGGTTGAGGCCTCCACCACCTGCACCGCATGACCCCCCCCCCCGAAATCTCCTCATGTTGCAGGCCTGACAGCTCCAGGATCTTCGTGGCCCTCGGCTACGGGTTCTTCGCGGAGCTGACGCTGACAGAGGCGCTGCGCTTCGTGGAGAGGAAAACCAAGTTACTGATCGAGTGAGTGGGGGAGACGATCCCCCCCCCCCCCGTGGGGCTGGTCCCCAGCTGCCCCTCCCCAGAGCTGGGCAAGCCATCCTCCTGCGGCATCATATGGAGCTGTTGCCCAGTTTTTCCCCACCCCAGAGCAGCTGCATTCTGACTCTGGGAGCTAACCAGGGCGCGGGCTGGATTCCTTGGTGGCCCCACCTTGGTCATGGTCCATGCAGGGGAAAGGGGGACTCCCATCCCCTAACACTGCCCTGTCAGGTGTGTCTCTTTTGCAGGCTCAGCGAATCCCTCACCAAGGACTCGGCCAAAATAAAGGCCAATATCCGGATGGTCTTGGAGGTAACAGGGGACGGGGTTGCAGGATTGAGAGACCAGAAGGGGGCGCTTGCCCTGGGCAGGCAGGGTGGGCACTGTGCTGTGGGGAGCGGGACAGGGGGCTTTGCAGGGGGTGCTCTCCCCTGGCAATCAGGGCTGGGTGCTAGGGGGCACCATGGGGCAGGGCAGGGGGCTAGGGAGGGGGTGCTCTCCCCTGGCAGTCAGGGCTGGGTGCTAGGGGGCACCATGGGGCAGGGCAGGGGGTTGGGGAGGGGGTGCTCTCCCCTGGCAGTCAGGGCTGGGCACTGAGGGGCACCGTGGGGTGGGGGGCTGGGTAGAGGGCGCTCTTGCCTGGCAGTCAGGGCTGGGTGATGGGGGGCACTGTGGGGCAGGGCAGGGGGCTAGGGAGGGGGTGCTCTCCCCTGGCAATCAGGGCTGGGTGCTAGGGGGCACCATGGGGCAGTGCAGGGGGTTGGGGAGGGGGTGCTCTCCCCTGGCAGTCAGGGCTCTGCACAGGGGGAACCATGGGGTGGGGGGCTGGGCAGGGTGTGCTCTCCCCTGGCAGTCAGGGCTGGGCAGTGGAGAGGGGGGCTGGGCAGGGTGTGCTCTCCCCTGGCAGTCAGGGCTGGGTGCTGGGGGGCACTGTGGGGCAGGGCAGGGGGCTGGGCAGGGTGTGCTCTCCCCTGGCTGTCAGGGCTGGGTACAGGGGGGCACTGTGGGGCAGGGCAGGGGGCTAGGGAGGGGGTGCTCTCCCCTGGCAGTCAGGGCTGGGTACAGGGGGGACCATGGGGTGGGGGGCTGGGCAGGGGCGCTCTCGCCTGGCAGTCAGGGCTGGGCACTGAGGGGCACCGTGGGGTGGGGGGCTGGGCAGGGGCGCTCTCGCCTGGCAGTCAGGGCTGGGCAGTGGGGAGGGGGGCTGGGCAGGGTGCGCTCTCCCCTGGCAGTCAGGGCTGGGTGTTGGGGGGCACTGTGGGGAAGGGCAGGGGGCTAGGGAGGGGGCGCTCTCGCCTGGCAGTCAGGGCTGGGTGCTGGGGGGCACTGTGGGGCAGGGGGCTAGGCAGGGGGTGCTCTCCCCTGGCAATCAGGGCTGGGTGTTGGGGGGCACTGTGGGGAAGGGCAGGGGGCTAGGGAGGGGGCGCTCTCGCCTGGCAGTCAGGGCTGGGTGCTGGGGGGCACTGTGGGGCAGGGGGCTAGGCAGGGGGTGCTCTCCCCTGGCAATCAGGGCTGGGTGCTAGGGGGCACCATGGGGCAGTGCAGGGGGTTGGGGAGGGGGTGCTCTTCCCTGGCAGTCAGGGCTGGGCACAGGGGGGACCATGGGGTGGGGGGCTGAGGAGGGGGTGCTCTCCCCTGGCAGTCAGGGCTGGGCAGTGGAGAGGGGGGCTGGGCAGGGTGTGCTCTCCCCTGGCAGTCAAGGCCGGGAGCTGGGGGGCACCGTGGGGTGGGGGGCTGGGGGTTCTGATGTTCCCCCCCAACACCCCGTTTCTCTCCCCTCCCCCCTAGGGCCTGCGGGAGCTCCAAGGCTTCCAGGACCTGCCTGAGGACCCCAGACGAGACCTCGCCCTCTAGGACCCCCACCCCCAGGTCTCTGCTCAATGATGTGGGGGCAGGGAATCCCAGGGGGGCACTAGGGGAATCCTCACCCCCTCCTGCTGTGTTTCCCTGTTCCATGGGGGCCAGGACTCCTGGGTTCTCTCCCTGGTTCTGTTCCCCACCTCCCCAGCCAGTCCAATCTCTCATGCTGCCTCAGTTTCCCCTGCTGTCCCTGGCTGCAGCATCCTGTCATCTCATTTCAACTGTGAAAATAAAGACTCTGACTAGGGTCTATGTGTCTGGTTTTGTTCTCCGGCGGCCTGGTGGGGGGGTGCGGGGACCCCCTCATGCCCCCCCGGCCCCTCTGCTCTGCCTCCAGCTGGGACCCCCAGCCAGCCCCCCTGAGCGAGGGTGGAATCCATGGGAGCTGAGTGTGGGGCAAGGAGCCCGGACTCCTGGGTTCTCTCCTCGGCTCTGGGAGGGGAGTTGGGGCTGTTGGGGCAGGGGGGCTGGAAACCCGGACTCCTGGGTTCTCTCCCTGGCGCTGGGAGGGCAGAGGGGCCTGGTGGGGGCAGGGGGCTGGGAGCCCGGACTCCTGGGTTCTCTCCTCGGCTCTGGGAGGGGAGTAGTGGGGACGGGGGAGAGGGGTTGGGCTCCCCCAGCTGGGGAGAGAACCCAGGCGTCCTGGCCCAGCCCCTCCCCGCTCCCTTTCCCCTCCCCCCCGCTCTCTCCTCCCCTTTCCCTGGTGCATGTGACAGGCCCCGTCAGCAGCCGCCGCATCCCCCGTCTCGCTGGATCCGAGCCACGGCGGCCCCCGGCTCCGGACCTGCCGCCGCCCCCTACCGGGGCCGGGGCCCCCACCCGGCCGGCGCCGCGGGACCCGGGACTTTCCCGGCAGGCGCATGCGGCGGAGCTCGGCCACCTGGGGGGGCCGCTCGGCGCGGAGCTGAGAACCGGCCAGGGACCAGCCACTGGGACCAGTAACCAGCCAGGGACCAGCCACTGGGGACCAGTAACCGGCCAGAGACCAGCCACTGGGAACCAGTAACCGGCCAGAGACCAGCCACTGGGAACCAGTAACCAGCCAGGGACCAGCCACTGGGACCAGTAACTGGCCAGAGACCAGCCACTGGGGACCAGTAACTGGCCAGAGACCAGCCAGGGACCAGCCACTGGGGACCAGTAACCGGCCAGGGATCAGCCACTGGGGACCAGTAACCGGCCAGGGATCAGCCACTGGGACCAGTAACCGGCCAGGGATCAGCCACTGGGGACCAGTAACCGGCCAGAGACCAGCCACTGGGACCAGTAGCCGGCCAGAGACCAGCCACTGGGGACCAGTAACCGGCCAGACACCAGCCACTGGGACCAGTAGCCGGCCAGAGACCAGCCACTGGGGACCAGTAACCGGCCAGAGACCAGCCACTGGGACCAGTAACCGGCCAGGGACCAGCCACTGGGACCAGTAACTGGGACCAATAACCGGCCAGAGACCAGCCACTGGGACCAGTAACCGGCCAGAGACCAGCCACTGGGGACCAGTAACCGGCCAGAGACCAGCCAGGGACCAGTAACGAGCCAGGGACCAGTAACGAGCCAGGGACCAGCCACAGGGGACCAGTAACCGGCCAGAGACCAGCCAGGGACCAGCCACTGGGGACCAGTAACTGGCCAGAGACCAGCCATGGAGGACCAGTAACCGGCCACTGGGACCAGTAATTGGCCAGGGACCAGCCACTGAGGACCAGTAACTGGCCAGGGACCAGTCACGGGGGACCAGTAACTGGACACTGGGACCAGTAACCGGCCAGAGACCAGCCATGGGGGACCAGTAATCGGCCACTGGAACCAGTAACTGGCCAGGGACCAGCCACGGGGGACCAGTAAACGGCCAGAGACCAGCCACGGGGGACCAGTAACCAGCCACTGGAACCAGTAACTGGCCAGGGACCAGCCACGGGGGACCAGTAACCAGCCACTGGAACCAGTAACTGACCAGGGACCAGCCACGGGGGACCAGTAACCGGCCACTGGGACCAGTAACCGGCCAGGGTCCAGCCACGCGGGACCAGTAACCGGCCACTGGGACCAGTAACCGGCTGGCGACGACCTGGGGGGCTCGGGGGTCCCATGGAGCCCCTTGCTCCATCTCCGGGCCCCGGGGCCGCGCTGACAGGTTAGTGGGCGGCGCCCTCGGGGGAGAAAACCTCACAGAATATCTCCCTGCCCCACGGCACCACCCAATCCCCCGGCCAACCCCTTGCCCCACTCCCTGCCCCACGGCACCCTCAGCACCCCCTGGCCAGCCTCTCGCCTCACTCCCTGCCCCACGGCACACCCAGCACCCCCTGGCCAGCCCCTTGCCCCAATCCCTGCCCCACGGCACCCCCAGAACCGCCTGGCCAGCCCCTCGCCCCACTCCCTGCCCCATGGCACCCCCAGAACCGCCTGGCCAGCCCCTCGCCCCACTCCCTGCCCCACGGCACACCCAGCACCCCCTGGCCAGCCCCTCGCCCCACTCCCTGCCCCATGGCACCCCCAGAACCGCCTGGCCAGCCCCTCGCCCCACTCCCTGCCCCATGGCACCCCCAGAACCCCCTGGCCAGCCCCTCGCCCCACTCCCTGCCCCACGGCACACCCAGCATCCCCTGGCCAGCCCCTCGCCCCACTCCCTACCCCACGGCACCCTCAGCATTCCCTGGCCAGCCCCTTGCCCCAATCCATGCCCCATGGCACCCCCTGTGCCCCCTGGCCAGCTCCTTGCCCCAATCCCTGCCCCACGGCACCCTCAGCACCCCCTGGCGAGCCCCTTGCCCCAATCCCTGCCCCACGGCACCCCCAGAACCGCCTGGCCAGCCCCTCGCCCCACTCCCTGCCCCACGGCACCCCCAGAACCACCTGTCCAGCCCCTCGCCCCACTCCCTGCCCCATGGCACCCCCAGAACTCCCTGGCCAGCCCCTCGCCCCACTCCCTGCCCCACGGCACCCTCAGCATTCCCTGGCCAGCCCCTTGCCCCAATCCATGCCCCATGGCACTCCCAGTGCCCCCTGGCCAGCTCCTTGCCCCAATCCCTGCCCCACGGCACCCTCAGCACCCCCTGGCCAGCCCCTTGCCCCAGTCCCTGCCCCATGGCACACCCAGCACCCCCTGGCCAGCCCCTAACCCCACTCCCTGCCCCATGGCACCCCCAGCACCCTCTGGCCAGCCCCTCGCCCTGCCCCACGGCACACCCAGCGCCCTCTGGCCAGCCCTTTGCCCCACTCCCTGCCCCACGGCACCCCCAGCACCCCCTGCCCAGACCTTTTCCCCACTCCCTGCCCCACGGCACCCCCAGCGCCCCCTTCCCAGCCCTTTGCCCCATTCCCTGCTCCACAGCACCCCCAGCCTCCCTGCCCAGCCCTTGCCCCACTCCCTGCCCCATTGCACCCCCCCAGCCCAGCCCCTTGCCCCATGGCACCCCCAGCCCCCCAGCCCAACCCCTGACCCCACAGCACCCCCCTGCCCAGCCCCTGCACCTCTCCCTGCCCCACAGCACCCCCCCTGCCCAGCCCTCAGCCCACTCCCTGCCCCTCGGCACCCCCTGCCCAGCCCTTCGCCCCACTCCATGCCTTATGACACCCCAAGCGCCCCCTGCCCAGCCCCACGCCCCACTCGCTGCCCCACAGCACCCCCAGCGCCCCCTGCCCAGCCCCACGCCCCATGGCAACCCCCAGTGCCGAGCCCTGACCGCCAGGGTAGAGCCCCCTGCCCAGCCTCTCACCCCACTCTGTTCCCCACAGTACCCCCGATCACCCCCCACCCCACTCTGCTCCCTGCCCCACAGCACCAAGAGGGCTGCACTAGGACCTTGGGGAGATATGAGAAGATGCCCCCCCAACCCCGGGTGCTGAGTGCTCCTCACTCCCGACCCGCAACCCCGGCCCGCACAGCCCCCTGTTACCCCCCATCCCTGAGCATTCATGGTTTGATCCAACTGCAGAAAATCTTATTTTAGGCCAAATCCTGAAATTTCCTTGCGGGGAGAATAATGAGGTGCCCAGGGTTGGGGGGGCAGGTCTGTGGGTTAAGAGTGAGGTGACGGGGGGGCTGCGGGTTGGGAGTGAGGGGCACTGGCGGAGCCAGGTGGAGGGGGCTTTGGGAGGGGGGCTGCGGGTTGGGAGTGAGGGGCACCGGCGGAGCCAGGTGGAGGGGGCTTTGGGAGGGGGGCTGCGGGTTGGGAGTGAGGGCCACTGGCGGAGCCAGGTGGAGGGGGCTTTGGGAGGGGGGCTGCGGGTTGGGAGTGAGGGGCACCGGCGGAGCCAGGTGGAGGGGGCTTTGGGAGGGGGGCTGCGGGTTGGGAGTGAGGGGCACCGGCGGAGCCAGGTGGAGGGGGCTTTGGGAGGGGGGCTGCGGGTTGGGAGTGAGGGGCACCGGCGGAGCCAGGTGGAGGGGGCTTTGGGAGGGGGGCTGCGGGTAGGGAGTGAGGGCACCGGCGGAGCCAGGTGGAGGGGGCTTTGGGAGGGGGGCTGCGGGTTGGGAGTGAGGGGCACCGGCGGAGCCAGGTGGAGGGGGCTTTGGGAGGGGGGCTGCGGGTTGGGAGTGAGGGGCACCGGCGGAGCCAGGTGGAGGGGGCTTTGGGAGGGGGGCTGCGGGTTGGGAGTGAGGGGCACTGGCGGAGCCGGGTGGAGGGGGCTTTGGGAGGGGGGCTGCGGGTTGGGAGTGAGGGGCCCTGGCGGTGCCGGCTGGGGGGAAGGCCGCAGATCTGGAGTGAGAGGCACCAGCAGTGCCTGGGCGGGGAGGGGAGGGGAAGGGGGCTGCGGGTCGGGAGTGAGGGGCACCAGCGGAGCTGGGGGGGTTTCAGGTCCCTGTCCCACGCTCTCCCCATCCCCCGCAGTCATGGACCCCTCGGTGACGCTCTGGCAGTTCCTGCTGCAGCTGCTGGAGCAACAGAGCAACGGGCACCTGATCGCCTGGACGTCGGACGACGGCGAGTTCAAGCTGGTGGACGCCGAGGAGGTGGCCCGGCTCTGGGGGCTGCGTAAGAACAAAACCAACATGAACTACGACAAGCTCAGCCGCGCCCTGCGCTACTACTACGACAAGGTGAGCCCCTCCCCCCCGCCGGGACCCAGGCGTCCGGGCCACCCCCTTCCCAGAGCCGGGGAGAGGACCCAGGAGTCCTGGCTCCCAGCCCCCCCCGCTCTAACCACCAGCCCCCAATCCCTGCCCAGAGCCGGGAGAGAACCCAGGGGTCCTGGCTCCCAGCTGTCCCCATTCTATCCTTTTTCTTTCCAGAACATCATCCGGAAGGTCAACGGGCAGAAGTTTGTCTATAAATTTGTCTCGTACCCGGAGCCGGCCGGCGTGGAGGGGGCCCGGGAGGAAGGGACGCTCCGGCGAGTGGAGCCGGCACTCGCCGAGTCTCGGCTGGGGGAGGGGAGCTCCGGGCCCCCCAAGTCCTTGCGTGGGGGGGGCATCCCCCGGAGTAGCCGTAACGAGTACATGCGCTCGGGTCTATACTCCACCTTCACCATCCAGTCGCTGCAGGCGGCCCCCCCCGGGCGAGCGCCCCGCCAGGACCCCCCAGCTCTCTGCAGCGAGCCCCCGGACCTCCCCGACCTGGCCCCCGGGAAGATGGAGGAGATTCCCCAGCTGGAGATCAGCATCGAAGGAGCAGACGAGAGCGAACCCCTGCAGGTGAGCTGGCCCTGTCGCCCCACCCCGGAGCTGGCTGCATCTCAGCGCTGGGCGTTACATGTGGCTGCTCCCTAGCTGCCCCGCCCCAGCGCTGGCTGCATTTCTCTATCTTGCCCCCAGGTCTTTGTGGGGCCGGAGCCCCTGGATGCAGAGCACCCCCCCCAAGAGGATACGCCTCTGCAGGACCCGGGGCTGCGGCCGGTGGTGGTGAAAGTGGAGGCGGAGGGGTCCCCGCTCCTAGTTTTGATCGACTCGGGGGTGAAGCAGGAAGCCCCACCTGCCGACGAGACTCCCAGGGGGACGGAGGCGGAGCTCCCGGCAGGGAAGGAGCCTCAGGAGGAGAAAGAGGAGGGAGTGCCTGGGGGGGCCCCCAGTGAGGGGCACGGCCCAAAGGGGCGGAAGCCCAAGGACTTGGCGCTGCCCTCCCTGCCCGGGCAGGAGAAGATCAGCGCGGCCGGCGGCTCCCTGTTGGCGCCTGGCGGGGGAGCGGGCAGCGGGCTGACGCCTACCACCGTGATCTCCACCCACACGCTAGTGAGCAGCTATGGGGTGGGGAGGCGGGGCGGGGCCTGGGGCGTAGGGGGAGGGATCTGTGGGTGGGGGGAGCGGCTTGTGGTGGGGTGAGGGCCTGCAGGGGCCGGATGATTGGAGATGGGGAAGGGGTCCTGGGGCAGAAGGGATTGTGGGGAGGGAGCTGGGGTTGGACGGGAGAAGGGGTCGCTCTCTCTCTCTCTCTCTCTCACCACACTCCTGTCCTGTGCAGACCCCTGTCCTGCTGACCCCCAGCTCCCTGCCACCCACCATCCACTTCTGGAGCACCCTGAGCCCCATCGCTCCACACAGCCCCGCCAAGCTCTCCTTCCAGGTATGCAGCGGGCTTTGGGTCAGGAGGGAGGGGCACCGGCAGGGCTGGGCGGAGTCCAGGGCTGGGCTAGTGGGGGGCTGTGGGTTGGGAGTGAGGGGCACCGGCAGCGCTGGGGGGAGTCCAGGGCTGGGCTAGTGGGGGGCTGCGGGTCAGGACTGAGGGGCACCGGCAGCGCTGGGGGGAGTCCAGGGCTGGGCTAGTGGGGGGCTGCGGGTCAGGAGTGAGGGGCACCGGCAGCGCTGGGGGGAGTCCAGGGCTGGGCTAGTGGGGGGCTGTGGGTCAAGAGTGAGGGATATGGTCAGTAGGTCACTCCCCTACTTCTCCCCACAGTTTCCCTCTAATTCTGGTGGGCAAATCCACATCCCCTCGCTGAGCGTGGATGGACTCTCCACTCCGGTCGTGCTGTCCCCGGGGCCCCAGAAGCCGTGAGTCCAGACGTCCGTCCGTCTCTCTCCGCTGCTGGCGGAGCTGGCTAGGGGAGCGCCCGTTCCGCACCTGGATTCTTGACCCAGTCCTGCGGGACTCTTTACCAGGGCGGCTGGATACGGCTGTGTCCTGCTTCGGACCGAGAGCCCTGCTTGGTGTCAGCGGTGGGATGCGCCTGCTGGCTCGTTTCTAATGGGAGCCGGAGCACGCCGCCATTTTGCCCCTAGGGGGCGCAGTGTGGGACATTCCCCTTGGTGCTCACTCGGCCTTGAGCCCCCCCAGGGCCTTGCAGCTCTGACCCCATTTTTCTGGGGTCGTTGTGTTTAATCCCAGCCCGGGTGGCTCGGGGTGTATTTCCGACGTGGAAGGATACGTCCCTCGGGGACTGAGGTGTGGTTCGGCCGCCAGTTGTGGGGCTGATTTTATTTATTACCCAGGGCCTCCTGGCCCTGGTTTGAAACCCTCCGTTGGTGGCCTTTGTCGGCCTCCCCGTAGCCCCTCTTTGTGCGGGCTCTGCGTCGGCCATCTTTGTTTCGAGAGGGTGGCCGCGTCGGCCATCTTGGTTTGCTGACATCACACCCGCCACTCATCCCTGTGGGTCCGGTGGAGGAAGAAGTCCTGCTCTTCGCTTCTTGTTTCTTGATTTACTTCCTGGAGGTCAAAGGTCACCTCCTCGAGTTGCCATAGAAGCGGCAGGCAGAGGAAGTCCCGCCCTAATTCCCTCCTGTAGGTCGAAGGTTGCCTGTTCGTCACCATGGAAACGGCCGGGAGGGAAGTCCCGCCCGCTGATTTCAGGGGCTGGTTCTCTCCTTGCAAAGCTTGTTTCCTTGATTTATTTCCTGACGATCAAAGGTCACCGTGGAACTGGCCGCAGAGGAGTCCCACCCGTCGCCCCTTTCGTAGGGAGGGTTCCTTCATTTGTCTCCCATTTGTTGCCCGGGAAGTGAAGTCCCGCCTTTTGAGGACAGTCGCCAGGGGCTCCCTTGACTTCCTGCTGGCCCACGAGCTCCGCAAAGGAGGAAGTTCTGCCCTGTTTCCACTCTGCTACTTCCTGTTCAAAGTGCGCTGATTCTGGGGAAGTGCCGAAGGAGGACGTCCCGCCTTATTAACCTCTCATCTACTTCCTGCAAATCAAAGGCCACCAATTCTGTGGACGGGGCAAAGAAGGAAGTCCCGCCTTAGTAATGTCTCATCTACTTCCTGTGAGTCAAAGGCCACCAATTCTGTGGACGGGGCAAAGAAGGAAGTCCTGCCTTAGTAATGTCTCATCTACTTCCTGCGAATCAAAGGCCACCAATTCTGTGGACGGGGCAAAGAAGGAAGTCCCGCCTTATTAATGTCTCATCTACTTCCTGTGAGTCAAAGGCCACCTATTCTGTGGACGGGGCAAAGAAGGAAGTCCTGCCCTTCTCACTGCTGTTGATGTCCTGTTAGTCCCACAGGGCCTGCACTGCGTCATACGGGAAAGGGCTGCCTTGTCGTCTTGTTTTGATACCAAAATTTTCTGGGGCTGTGAGCTTCTTGCTCGAGATATAGATCTATATTTTTGAGGGCCATCCCAAGGGGCTGAAATACCCGAATGTCATTTCTTTAGCGCCCTGCGGGAGTCCCAGCTCCTTTCTATTTTTCAGAGAGTATATTGATATGATTGAACTATTTGATCATATACAAATCTACAGGGCTCGGCGCTATTTATCTGCTGGGCTGTCTTTTTTAATATATAAAATGGTTCTATATTTGAACGGGGGGTGGCTTTTACAATGGAAGTGGGGGAAATGGACGGGGTGGAAGTGACCTCCCTGGATTTAGGGGCGGGATTCAGAGAGCGATTGGAGGCAGTAGCGCGGTGACGAGTGCTGAATTTCTGTCCCCATGGTGTAGATTGGGGGACGCTGTCTCTGCTGGCGTTAATGGAGCAAGACTCCTGTGTCAGGGAAGGTGGCGTCAGCTGAATGGGGGTAGGAGGAGGGTGTAATTGGACGGCAATTGTTGGCCAATTAGCGAGATAACAGGGCCATGGCCAACAGATCCCTTTGTGCTTGAAAGACAGTGTCGTCCCCCTCTCTGGGGTGACCCTCCTCCTTCCCCTAGGGGCGGATTTGAACTGTCGCAATCATGCTGGTTTGCACTGGGAAGGCCCCTCGGCTCTGGCCGTCTCCGCCTGGTGCATCAGCCACTTTGGACGACCTGTGAGACACGGGCGAGGCTCCCAGGAACGGCTTCCCGGAGACTGAGCTGGGCCAAACCCATGCACGAGCCATGCCTGAGCCTGGAGCCAAGCACGGAGAGGCCAGGAGGCTGCCGGGGAATGGGCTCCAGCGACGCCGCAGCTGAGACGCAAACGATGAGTCGAACACGTGCTGTGAGGCCAACATGGATGAGCCATGAATAAAACACGTGCAACATGTGAGTAAACCACAAGTAGCCCACATGTAAACCATGGATCAATCACGTGTGAAAATAGGAGAAAGTCATGAGTAAGCCACGTGTAACCCATGAGTGACCTACAAGTAACTCACGAGCAGAAGACGTGCTGCCGAGTGTTGGCCATGAGCAGACCCCATGTGCTCTCTCTGCTGGCTCGCTGGGTTTTCAGAGCTGTTCTCTGCTGTGAGGGAGAGGCCCTGGCCCTGTTTTTACCCCCCTGCGCCTCCCCCACAGGGGTTGCCAGCTGCCACACCCTAGTGCAGCCACCGTCCCAAAGCCGCAACGTGGGGCGGTTGAGCTGTTTAGTTTCCTGTGGAGCAAGGACGGAGCTGTTGGGGGGGTGACTGGAGGGAGGGCCAGCGGAGACCCGGGCCTGGCTGGCGACTGACGTGGTTTGGAGATTTCCAGCCTGGGGAATTTATCTAACCATGTATTGACCATTGGGCCAGAATGGGGATTGGAGCCGGGCATCGTACCATGCAGTGTGGGAGTGGATCCCGGGATCCTACCGTGCAGTGTGGGAGTGGATCCTGGGATCCCAGGTACCATGTGGGAGCTGATGCCGGGATCCTGTTGTGCCAAAGTGGAGAAGATCCCAGGATCCTGCCGTGCTGGAGTGGATCCAAAGGCAGCAGCCCTCCCCATCTGTTCTTCCCGTGTCCCTGTCTCTGCCTTGTTAACCCCCCCCCGTCTGTCCTCCCCCAGGGTGGGAGGGGGCCTGCTCGGCGTGACGACTCCCCCTCGTGACCTGCCCTGTACATAAATCTATTTTTAAACGATCTGATTGGCATCCTTTGTCTCATGGGGGAAGGGGGGCGATCATGGGTCAGGACCCTGACAGAGGGGTGGGCAGTGGGGGGACATGAAGCGGCTAGGCAAGTTGGCAATGTGGGGTGGGGACTGAGATGGTTGGGGCCTTGGTGGGGGCAGGGATGATCTGGGAGAGCAGGGGGCGGCGGGCAATGGCTGGAGGTTGCTGACTTCCCCCCCCCCCCCAGTCTGTCCACTCCCGGCCTCAAGCCCCTTGTCATGGCAGGTCTGGGGCCCCCAATGCAGGGGGCAGGAGAGATGTTTACGGCCAGGCCCCACAGGCCAGCAGCGGCTGGGCGAACCTCAGCCCATGGCTGGAGCTTGCAGCAGGATAAAGTCAGCCTAGCGAGAAGGCGTCGGCATCCGAGGGCACGAGGAATTAGCCACCGGGCCCTGCCCCGAAGGGCAGTTCCGTCCCTGCCCATTGGGCTGGTTCTCTGGATGGCTCAGTTCTGGGGCCAGATGGGGGAGGGCCGCTCTCTGGTCTGTGGGCTATGGCAGGGGGGTCCCCTCTGGGCTGGGGAGCTCGAACGCTGAGTCGGGCCCTGTCTGCGGCCACGTGACGTCCACGGGTGCAGCCGGGAGCAGAACCGGGGCCCACGGAGCCAAAGCGGCGAGTGCCCAGCTGTCCCCCCGTCTGCTCGCTGGGTCTTGCTGGGCCCCCTGCCTGTTGGCCGGGGCATCTGACCCAGGGCTCAGGGAACTACTGGGGGGAGGGCTGGGCTGGCAGGGGCTGCAGGTCGGGAGTGAGGGGCACCAGCGGAGCTGGGAGGGGGGAATCACACCCCCACCCCCTCCTGAGCCAGCCAGGCCAGCTGGGAGCTGGTGCCCCCTGGAGGGGCAGGTGGCCCCCCGGCTCTGAGCAGGGCAAGGCTGGGGAGGGAGGGGGGGATCATCCACTGAATGACACAGACAAAACACCACATTTTTTCTTCTAACTCCAGAGTTTTATTCTGCAGCCTCCAGCGGCTCCATCACCTCATCCCTTGGTCCTGGGGTGGGGGTGGGGGGCTCCCACTTCCTTTCCTCCCCACCCCACACCTGCCTGCGACAACTTTGTGGCAAGGCCTTGGGAAAGACGTACCTTTGTGCTACTTCTGTGTGTGTGTGTGTGTGTGTGTGTGTGTGTGTGTGTGTGTGTGTAGGGGGTACAGATGGGGCAGCTCCCCCTTGACACCCCAATTATAGGCCGGGGGGTGCACAGAGGCAGGGTTTGGGGCAGTGATGCCCCATCCCCCTTCCAAATTTTTGCATGTCTCCTGCCCAGGTTCAGGGCTGCCAAAGGCATGTCTTGGAGGTATCAGTGTGGGGGGTGTGGGGTCCCCCTCCGCTTCCCCTAGGCTGAAGGGGGGGGTAGAGCTCGCCAAGCAAGAAGGCGGCTGGGGGCTGTCAGTATGGCTTGAGGGCGGCCCACCAGCCCAGTTCCCGCAGCCGCCGGCCAGCGTAGCAGGCCAGCAGCACCGCACACAGGGCCACCAGCAGCGAGCCCGTCACAGGAGCCAGGGCTGCACTCCCTGGCCCCCGCCCTGCTGGCCCCAGCCCCGCCGTGGTCACATTCAGGCAGGCCCGCTGCGTGCCCGGGGATGCCAGAGCAGAGGCTGTTGCGAGGGAGAAGTCCTCAGTCTCTCGGGAGGATGCTGCGACTGCCGTAGTGGATCCGGTTGCTAAGGAAGATGCAGTAATTGCCAGAGAGGATCTGGTTGCTAGGGAGGCGGCGATTGCTGTGGAGAAGGATCTGGTTGCTAGGGAGGCGACAGTCACTGTGGAGAAGGATCCAGTTGCTAGGGAGGTGGCGGTTGCCGTGGAGAAGGATGCGGTTGCTAGGGAGGCCGGTGCTCCGGAGGATGCTGTTGCTATGGAGGAGGGTGATGCCGCGGTGGCCGGGATGGGCATCTCCGTGGCCACCAGGCTCAGGCAGATCTCGTAGCGCATGGCCGGCTGTAGGTGCGTCAGGTTGACCTGCCGGCTGTCCAGCGGCACCCAGGCCGTGTAGTTGAGGTGGGGCCTGCGGACGTGCATGGTGGCCGAGGCCCAGCAGGGGCTGGGGTGCTGGGGGGGCCAGCGAGGCCCGGGGGGGGGCCCAGAGAGACCAGCCCCCTGCAGTCCACTCCAGCACCACAAAATTGGGCTGGACCTTTTTCATGAGCAAGGCTGGACCGCCCCTGCCCCCCAGCTCCCTCCCCGAGCCCCCCTCCCTCCACCCCACACCCCCCAGCACCTGCAGCATCAGGATGCGGCTGGCAGAGCCCGCCTCGTTCCGCGCCATGCAGGTGTACTGCCCTGTATGGGCCAGTCCCACCCCGACCAGCTCCAGGGCCCCGCCGGGCCGCCCCGAGCCAGGCAGCCTCTCCCCGGCTGGCCCCAGCCAGAAGATCTCCGGGGGCTGCTCGGCACTGGCCGGGCAGCTCAGGGTGATGGAGCTGCGGGCGCCACCACCAGCCTCTCGGGCCCGCCCTGGGGGGGGAATGCCGGGGGGCAGCCCCACCCCCGCTGCCTGGCAGCCCCTCCCGCAGCGGCCGGCCGGTTGCGCCCAGCGGGGCCGCGCAGAGGGTGGCCCCGGGTTCCACCAGCCGCAGCCGCGCCAGCCCCTGCCAGGCGGCCGGGCAGTCGCAGCGCAGCGGGTTGCCCCGGAGGCTGAGGGCGGCCAGGCTGGGCGGGGAAGCCAGCAGCTGGGCGGGCAGCAGCGCCAGGGCCCCGTCGGTGGCCAGCAGGGTGCGCAGGGCCGGGGCCCCCTGCAAGGCGGCCGGGTGCAGATAGGCCAGCCGGGGGTTGTGACTCAGGTCCAGCTTGGCCAGCTTGGGCAGCCCGTCGAAGGCCCCCTCGGCCACCCCGATCAGCTGCTCCAGGGTGCTCAGGCTCAGCTGCTCCAGGCGCGGGGTGCCCCGGAAATCACCCACCCGCAGCTCCCCGATGGGGTTCTCATTCAGCTCCAGGAACTGGAGCAGGGGCAGGCGGCGCAGGGCGGGCGCCGGCACCCAGGCCAGCTGGTTGCGAAAGAGCGAGAGGCTCTCCAGCTCCGCCAGCCCCGGGAAGGCCTCGGCCGGCAGGTCCCGCAGCCCCAGGCTGGCCAGCACCAAGCTGTGCAGCCGCGCCAGGGGCCGGAAGCCGCCCGCCTCCAGCCGGGCGATGGGGTTCTCGCCAATCTTGAGGATCTCCAGGCGTGGCAGGGGCAGGAGCCAGCGCGGGTCCACGGTCTGCAGGCGGTTGGCGTTGAGGTGCAGTCGGGCCAGGCCGGCGAAGGCTGAGGGGGTGATGGATACCAGGCGGTTGTGATTCAGGTAGAGCTCCTCCAGAGCCGCCAGCCCTCACAGGCAGCGCTCGGGCAGCTCCTCCGGCTGGTTCTCCAGGTAGAGGGTGAGGAGGCGGGGCAGGCCGGCCAGGCCGGCGGGGGGCAGGCCGGCCAGGCGGTTCTGGGACAGGTCCAGCTCGGTCAGGTTGGGCAGGTGCCGGAGCTGGCCGGAGAGCCGGGCGATCTCGTTGCTCTGCAGCAGCAGGACGTGGGTGTCTGGGGTGAGGCCGGGCGGCACCCGGGTCAGCAGCAGGTCGTTGCAGTCCACTGGGCGGGCCTGGCGGTAGACGGACTGGGGGGTGAACCAGGGCCGGGTGTGGCAGACGCACTGCGGCGGGCAGGAGGCCAGCGGGCGGCTGGCCTGGAGCATCCTCGTCTCGGGCCGACGGGCGGCCCCCCGGAGGAGAGGGCACGGGGTGGGTGCGGCTGGGAGGCTTCTCCAGGGGGTGCGGCCGGTGGAGGAGATGCTAGGGGAGCCGGTGCCCCGATGGCATCTGGGACAGAGAGAGGGAGACATCAATGGACACTGGCATGGAGAGTCCCCAGGCCCCAGAGCGCCCGGCCCTGAGTGCCAGGGGAGAGTGCCCCCTGCCCAGCCCCCCTGCTGTGCCCCCTGTCCTGCTTCCTGCCCCCCAGCTTCCCTCGGTGCCCAGCCCTGCCTGCCAGGGGAGAGCCCTGTGCTGAGCCCCCTGCCCCACAGTGCCTCCTAGTGCCCCCCCCACCTGCAAGGGGAAAGCACCCCCTGCCCAGCCTCCCTGCCCCCTGCCCCACAGAACCCCCCCCCCCGCTCCAGTGCCCAGGCCTGCCTGCCAGGGGAAAGCCCCATGCTGAGCCCCCGACCCTGCCCCACAGTGCCTCCTAGTGCCTGCCCCGCCTGCAAGGGGAGAGCACCCCCTGCCCAGCCCCCCTGCCCCACAGAACCCCCCCCCCCCCAGTGCCCAGGCCTGCCTGCCAGGGGAAAGCCCCATGCCGAGCCCCCTGCCCCACGGTGACCCCAGCACCCGGCCCTGCCTGCTGTTGTCGGGGGATGGATGTGTTTCCAGGGTGCTGCGCCCCCAATCTGTCCTTTCCTGGTGACACGTGGGGATTTGCTGGCATAGGGGGCTGGCAGCAGCAGGGAATGCTGGGTAATTGCTGACCTACTTAAATCACTGCAAAGCCCCAGCTTCCCGTCACCCCTCACCCCTGCCGCAAAGCACCCCCAACTCCTGGCCCCTCCCTCCAGCACCACACAGGGGAGGGGCTGACGGGGCCTCAAGCCCAACCTGTCGCTTGTAGGGAGTGAGGGATCGGGAGTGAGGGGCACCAGCAGGGCTGGGGGGGGTCAGGGCCAGGCTGGCAGGGGCGGGATTGAGGGGCACTGGCACAGGAGGGGGGGTCATGGCTGGGCTGGCAGGGGTCTGTGGGTCAGGAGTGAGGGGCAGGGGGAAGCCCGGGGCTGGGCCAGCAGGGGGCTGCGGGTCGGGAGTGAGGGACACTGGCAGGGCTGGGGGGGGAACAAGGCCTAGATATTGGCTGGGTGCCAGGCGTGGGTGGGGGGCTGATTTGCTTCCAGCCTGGAGCAGCAACAACGGAAGCCAAACGTCATGAAGGGGTGTCTAAAAATAGACCCGTTAGAGAAGGGGGGGCGGGGGGGGTTGGGATGGAAGCGCATCAGCCCTGGGCTCCCCACCCCCAGCTCTGCCGGTGCCCCTCACTCCCGACCCGCAGCCCTTGCTAACCCAGCCCTGGGTTCCCCCCCCGCCCCAGCTCTGCCCTGTGGCCACATTCCCAGGCTCTGTGCTGGGGGGCTGCTGGGGGAGGCGGGGAGCAGGAAACAGCTTAGAAACCAAAAACAAGGGATCAAAGTGAAAGTGCGGAGGTGGGAGGACAGGGGCTGGGAGCCAGGACTCCTGGGTTCTCTCCCCAGCTTGGCAGGGGGAGGAGGTGGGAGCAGGGGGGCTGGGAGCCCAGACTCCTGGGTTCTCTCCCTGGCTCTGGGAGGGGGGGGGGCTGGGGGTCAGGATTCCTGGGTTCCCTCCTCTGCTTGGCAGGAGGAGGGGGGAGCAGCTCTGCTGAGGGTGGGGGTGGAAATCTCACACCCACAGTTGCCTAGTTTTCCCCTCCAGGATCTGACAGTTTGGAGCAGGAGGCTTATGAATATTGATGAGGTTCTTGAATAATTGAGCCAGTTCCCAGAAGCCCCTGCTCTGGGTTGACCCCACTCCTGATGCTGCATCCGCACACCCTGGGCAGGACCCGGGGCGGGGGGAGAAACAAGGGCATCTCCCTGGGTGTGCCCGGGGGGCCCCCTGCTGGATACCCAGTGTGGGCTATCGCCGGGCCCCAGGGCAGGGACTGGCTGGCTCGGGGTGGGGGGACTGGGGCACTGGCTTCCTTCTGGACCAAGGGCAGGAGACTCGGGGCGGGGGGAATGGGGTACCAGGCCTGTCCCCGCTAGGGGACACCCGGTCTGGTTTGCTCCCAGATATGTCTATAGCTCACTGGTCGGGTATGTGAATGGCCAGAGAATGGGTGTGTAGCTAGCGGGATGGGGTGCAGGGGCACAGATGGATGGGGCATAGGGTGACAGATGGGGTGAATGCAGGGGGTGGATGGGTGGCCTGAGGAGGCGTGTGGTAGTTCTGGAGGAATTCTGCACCAAAGAATTAAAAATTCGGCACCAAAAAAATATAAAAATTCTGTGCACAATATTTTAAAATTCTGCCACTTTTATTTGTCAAATAAATGCAGAGGCTCCAGCCTGGCCTTGGGGAGCGGAGTCCACTGGCGGCACAGAGGTGGGAGATCCCTGTGCACCTCCCCACACACACCCCTCAGACACGGTCTCAGCGATGAGGCTGTACCCAACCCTGACACAACGCAAGGACTGGTCCTGCCCCAGAAACAGCCCAGGGCCCTGCCCCTCCATACCAAGTGTGGGCAGGCAGCTCAGCAAGGCAGGAACCAAGTGTGGGGGGGATCCAGGTGTGGGTGAGAAGTTTCTATGTGGATGCGGACGGCTCAGTGGGGGATACAGGTGCGGGGTGGATCTGGATGCACAGGGGCTGGTTGGGGGTTCTAGGTGCAACAGTAATGGGAGGCTGCAGGGGAATCCGGTGAAGGTGCTTGGGGGTCTGGGTGTGGGGCTCAGTGGGGTGGGGATCCGGGTGCAGCTGGTTGGGGCTCAGTGGGGTGGGGATCGAGGTGCAGGTATCTCATTGGGGTGGTCCAGGTGCAGGGGGAGGGGGGCTTATCGGGGGCAGTTCTGAGTGCGGGGAGTGAGGCTCAGCAGGAGGGTCTGGGCATGAAGGGGTCTGGATGCACAGGGGTTGGGTGGATGGAGGAGCAGCTTCCTGTACAGGGATCCCTCCCCCTGCAGCTGAGGAGCGACGAGTGTGTGTGTGTGTGCAGAGCGTCCTACAGCCAGGGGGGAAATCCGGCGGTGGGTCTGACCTAGCCCTGGATGCCGTGCAGGGGAAGAGGACGTCCTGTCCTCCTCAGACCAGCTGAGACTAGCAGCTGAGCACAGCACAGTCCCAGCCCTGCCCCATAGTGATTCACCTCTCTGCCAGGTGCCTTGGGCCCCCAAAATATTCTGCTGGGGAGGGTCATGTGACTGCTCTTGTGGTTTCCCTTTGCTTCCCTGTCAGAAAGTCATTTTTCTGTGGGGAAGCAAAGAAATCTGCAGGAGATATAAATTCTGTGTATGCGCAGTGGTGCAGTATTCCCCCAGGACTAGTGTGGGGATGGAGGGATAGCTAGAGGGTGTGTTTGGGGATAGACAGATAGAGGGGGTGGATGGGGACAGATAGATAGATAGATAGATAGATAGATAGATAGATGGGATTATTAGGATGGATGGATAGGTAGATACATTGAGTAGATGGGATGAATGGATGGGTAGACGGGTTGTATCTGGGGCAGATGGATAGCGGGATTAGTGGGATAGGTAGATAGATATAGAGGGGGTTAATGGGATGGATGGATGGATGGGTAGACAGAGGGGTTTATCTGGGGGAAGATGGATAGGTGGGATTAGCGGGATAGGTAGATAGATAGAGAGGGGGTTTTGAGATGGATGGGTGGGTAGGTAGATGGGGATGGATGGATGGGTGGGGTTAGCAGGTAGGTACGTAGATAGAGAGGGGGTTTTGAGATGGATGGGTGGGTAGGTAGATGGGGTAGATGGGGATGGATGGGTGGGTGGAGTTAGCAGGTAGGTACGTAGATAGAGAGGGGGTTTTGGGATGGATGGGTGGGTGGGTAGATGGGAATGGATGGATGGGTGGGGTTAGAGGGATAGGTAGACAGATGCTGTTTCATACGCTGCTATCCAGGCTTTCCCCTGGATCCAACTGGCTCCAAAGGCTCCCAGGGGAGGGGTGGGAACAGAAAACAATTGCTGCTGGTGGGGTTCCTAGCGTGGAGCTGCCGTGTGGGGAGCTGCTGGCGAAACAGCTATCGGGGACCAGCTCCTTATTCTGCTCAAGTTGGAAAAGAGAAGTCCTTGGGTGCCAGCGACCCCTGGGGCAGAACCAAACAGCGATGGACAGACGCACCAGACTGGCCTCACTACACCTGCCCCAGTGGAGCAACTCATCTATCTCGCTGGGAAGAACCCAGGAGTCCTGGCTCCCAGCCCCCCACCATCACCCACTGACTCAAACGTCTTCTTTGGGGTTTGTCCTGATCATTCACAGACAGATGGACGGACAGAGAGGTGGCCAGACAGACGGGTGACAGACAGACAGGTGGATGGGCACGTGGTGGGTGGACAGATGGATGGATGGATGGAGGGAGGGAGGGACAGGTGGGTGGATGGAGGGACAGGTGGATGGACACGTGGTGGGTGGATAGATGGACAGACAGGTGGATGGATGGAGGGAGGGACAGGTGCGTGGATGGACACGTGGTGGATGGACAGACGGATGGATGGACGGACAGGTGAGTGGGTGGAGGGACAGGTGGATGGACATGTGGTGGGTGGATAAATGGACAGACAGGTGGATGAATGGATGGATGGATGGAGGGACAGGTGGGTGGATGGACACGTGGTGGTTGGATAGATGGAGAGACAGGTGGATGGATGGATGGACACGTGGTGGGTGGACAGACGGATGGATGGATGGATGGACAGGTGGATGGTTGGATGGATGGATGGATGGGCACGTGGTGGGTGGACAGACGGATGGATGGACAGACAGGTGGATGGATGATGGATGGATGGACACATGGTGGGTGGACAGACGGACGGACAGATGGATGGATGGATGGATGGATACGTTGTGGGTGGACAGATGGATGGATGGACAGACAGGTGGATGGATGATGGATGGATGGACACATGGTGGGTGGACAGACGGACGGATGGATGGATGGATGGATGGACATGTGATGGGTGGACAGATGATGGACAGACAGGTGGATGGATGGATGGATGGATGGACACGTGGTGGGTGGACAGACGGATGGATGGACGGATGGATGGACGGACAGGTGGATGGTTGGATGGATGGATGGATGGACCGGTGGTGGGTGGACAGACGGATGGATGGACGGACAGGTGGATGGATGGATGGATGGATGGACACGTGGTGGGTGGACAGACAGATGGATGGACGGATGGATGGACATGTGATGGATGGACAGATGGATGGACAGACAGGTGGATGGATGGATGGATGGACACGTGGTTGGTGGACAGACGGATGGATGGACGGATGGATGGACGGACAGGTGGATGGTTGGATGGATGGACACGTGGTGGGTGGACAGACGGATGGATGGACAGACAGGTGGATGGATAGATGGATGGACACGTGGTGGGTGGACAGACGGATGGATGGACGGATGGATGGATGGACGGACAGGTGGAAGGATGGATGGATGGACACGTGGTGGGTGGACAGACGGATGGATGGACAGACAGGTGGATGGATGGATAGATGGATGGACACGTGGTGGGTGGACAGACGGATGGATGGACGGATGGATGGATGGACGGACAGGTGGAAGGATGGATGGATGGACACGTGGTGGGTGGACAGACGGATGGATGGACAGACAGGTGGATGGATGGATGGATGGATGGACACGTGGTGGGTGGACAGACGGATCGATGGACGGATGGATGGATGGACAGACAGGTGGATGGATGGATGGACACATGGTGGGTGGACAGGCGGATGGATGGACAGACAGGTGGATGGATGGATGGATGGACACGTGGTGGGTGGACAGACGGATGGATGGACAGACAGATGGATGGATGGATGTGGACACTTGGTGGGTGGACAGAGGATGGATGGATGGATGGACACGTGGTGGGTGGACAGACGGATGGATGGACAGACAGGTGGGTGGATGGATGGATGGATGGATGGACACGTGGTGGGTGGACAGACAGATGGATGGACGGATGCATGGACAGACAGATGGCCGGACAGGTGCACAGACATGCCGGGACAGGCGGCCGTCGGGGAGAGCAGGCGGCGCAGGGGGGACCCCAGGAGGTGGCTCCGCCGCCCCCCCACCTGGCGCTCGGGCCGCCCCAGCTCCCACTCGCCTCTCGGAGTCCCGGCACCAGCTGCCGGGGGGTGGGGAGGAAACAGCCTGACGACGCCCCCCTGGGTGACGGACAGGCGGCTCTGGCCAATAGGGAGCGAGGGGCCACCCACAAGGAGATCACATCGCAAGGGGTTGTGACGTCATGGAGGATCTGGTCAGCCCTTGGCGGGTGACAAAACTGGGGAGGGGGAACCCGGACTCCTGGGTTCTCTGCCCGGCTCTGGAAGGGGAGGGGGGTCTAGTGGTTAGAGTGGGGTGGGCTGGGAGCCAGGACTCCTGGGTTCATTCTGTCCCTTCTCCCCATAGCGGGGAGGCTGTAGGAGTCACGGGGTGATGCTGCCAGATGAATTCCAGGGATTATCTCCCTGAGAGAGGGGGAGACGCCGCCCTATTCTGGGAACCTGCCCCCCAGGGATCATCGGGGAGTGGCTGGAAACCTCACAGCTCAGGGGACCCGATGGAGGCGGGGTGGGACCTGCAGCACCCTGCTAGTCCGGCCCTGGGCTCCCCCCAGCTCTGCGGTGCCCCTCACTCCCGACCTGCAGCCCCCTGCTAGTCCAGCCCTGGGCTCCCCCCAGCTCTGCGGTGCCCCTCACTCCCGACCTGCAGCCCCCTGCTAGTCCAGCCCTGGGCTCCCCCCAGCTCTGCGGTGCCCCTCATTCCCGACCCGCAGCCCCTCCTAGCCCAGCCCTGGGGTTTCCCCAGCCCTGCGGTGCCCCTCACTCCTGACCCGCAGCCCCTGCTAGTCCAGCCCTGGGCTCCCCCCAGCTCTGCGGTGCCCCTCACTCCCGACCTGCAGCCCCTCCTAGCCCAGCCCTGGGGTTTCCCCAGCCCAGCCGGTTTCCCTCACTCCCGACCCGCAGCCCCTGCTAGCCCAGCCCTGGGCTCCTGCCCGCACCCCGGTGCCCCTCACTCCTTCCCATCTGAGCTACCCCTCGGTTTTTAGGAATCCGTCTGCGGCAGAGGGTTTGTGGCCCGTGTGTGTTTTGTGGTCAGGGGCGCCCTCGCGTGGCCGCGTGTGGGACGGTCCCGATGCGCCTGCAGACAGACCAGGCTCGGACCCGGGGTCTGCTGCTGCCTGGCCTCCCAGAGGGGAAAGTCCAGCAGCGGTGGGGGCTAGTTGAGGAGCCCCCCCCCTTGCTGAATGGTTACGGAGTGAAGCCTGGGCCCGTGGGAAGGGGCGGTTCGAGGAAAGCAGGATCGGGCCCAGAGCAGCTCCCTGCGAGCCCGGAGGGACGTAGATGTGAGCTCTGTCTGCAGAGAATCCCGGCAGCGAGAGAATCTGCTTTAACGCCTTAGACCACGGACAGCGGAGTCAGATTTGATGAAGAGCATAAGGGGTCCCTACTGGAACAGAACAGCCTGGAGCCTGCACCCCGACCCCTTCCCGTGCCCCAACCCCCTGCCTCAGCCCTGATCCGCCTCCTGCCCTCCAACCCCTCAGTGCTGGCCCAGAGCCCCCTCCTGCACCCCCAACCCCTCATCCCCAGCCCCATCCTAGAGCCCACACCCCCAGCTGGACCCTCACCCCCCTCCCACACCCCAACCCCCTGCCTCAGCCCTGATCCGCCTCCTGCCCTCCAACCCCTCAGTGCCAGCCCAGAGCCCCCTCCTGCAGCCCCAACCCCCCATCCCCAGAGCCCACACCCCTAGCTGGACCCTCACCCCCCTCCTGTGCCCCAACCCCCTGCCTCAGCCCTGATCCGCCTCCTGCCCTCCAACCCCTCAGTGCCAGCCCAGAGCCCCCTCCTGCAGCCCCAACCCCTCATCCCCAGAGCCCACACCCCTAGCTGGACCCTCACCCCCCTCCTGTGCCCCAACACCCTGCCTCAGCCCTGATCCGCCTCCTGCCCTCCAACCCCTCAGTGCCAGCCCAGAGCCCCCTCCTGCAGCCCCAACCCCTCATCCCCAGAGCCCACACCCCTAGCTGGACCCTCACCCCCCTCCTGTGCCCCAACCCCCTGCCTCAGCCCTGATCCGCCTCCTGCCCTCCAACCCCTTAGTGCTGGCCCAGAGCCCCCTCCTGCACCCCCAACCCCTCATCTCCAGCCCCACCCCAGAGCCTGCACCCCCAGCTGGACCCTCACCCCCCTCCCACACCCCAACCCCCTGCCTCAGCCCTGATCCGCCTCCTGCCCTCCAACCCCTCAGTGCCAGCCCAGAGCCCCCTCCTGCACCCCCAACCCCTCATCCCCAGCCCCACCCTAGAGCCCACACCCCCAGCTGGACCCTCACCCCCCTCCCACACCCCAGCCCCCTGCCTCAGCCCTGATCCGCCTCCTGCCCTCCAACCCCTCAGTGCCAGCCCAGAGCCCCCTCCTGCAGCCCCAACCCCTCATCCCCAGAGCCCACACCCCTAGCTGGACCCTCACCCCCCTCCTGTGCCCCAACCCCCTGCCTCAGCCCTGATCCGCCTCCTGCCCTCCAACCCCTCAGTGCCAGCCCAGAGCCCCCTCCTGCAGCCCCAACCCCTCATCCCCAGAGCCCACACCCCTAGCTGGACCCTCACCCCCCTCCTGTGCCCCAACCCCCTGCCTCAGCCCTGATCCCCCTCCCGCCCTCCAACCCCTCATCCCTAGAGCCCACACCCCCAGCTGGACCCTCACCCCCTCCCACACCCCAACCCCCTGCCTCAGCCCTGATCCCCCTCCTGCCCTTGAACCCCTCAGTGCCAGCCCAGAGCCCCCTCCTGCACCCCCAACCCCTCATCTCCAGTCCCACCCCAGAGCCTGCACCCCCAGCTGGACCCTCACCCCCTTCCCACACCCCAACCCCCTGCCTCAGCCCTGATCCCCCTCCCGCCCTCCAACCCCACAGTGCTGGCCCAGAGCCCCCTCCTGCACCTCCAAACCCTCATCCCCAGAGCCCACACCCCTAGCTGGACCCTCACCCCCTTCCCACACCCCAAGCCCCAATTTCGTGAGGCCCTTGGGCCAAAAAGTTTCCCTCTCCCTGTTTTATGGACCTAAACCAGCACGCCCGGTTTGTCAAACTCTGGTTTGTAGGTTTAAGATAAATTGGTTTTGTTTTGGTTTGAAATAATCCCACTAAAAATCCACTGGGGTCTTTCATTCCAAGTTGCAAAACTGCCAGACCCAGGTAATGCTTGGGATTTAGCATTTAACCCTTAGGGTATCTCAATGCTTTATCACAGTCAATGTCTTTTTAAAGACCCAAGTGGTGGCTGCAGCAGGGCAGTGGAACCCACGAGAATGGGGAGAGATTCTGGATCTCCCTCCCCTTTTTTCAGTAACAAAATAGCAGATAAGAGCTGTCGTAAAAGAAAAAGAAATTAAAAGGAAAGACACTGTCCCTCTGGAGCAGCAGCAGGGGTGAGGCGCACACAGAAAAACAGTGTTAGAGACCCTGAGCTGGAGGTGGGGCCATGGGAAATCTGTGAGCACAGAAGAAACAGTTGCCCCGGATGTCAAAACGGATCTGGCTACTATAATGTTTCAAACTAATATAATGCACGGCTACAGCCCAGGGACCGAGCAGCCAGGCAGCAGTTCTGCAGAAAAGGACCTGGGGGTTACAGTGGACAAGAAGCTGGATATGAGTCAGCAGGTTGCCCTCGTTGCCAAGAAGGCTAACAGCATTTTGGGCTGTATAAGTAGGGGCATTGCCAGCAGATTGAGGGACGTGATCATTCCCCTCTATTGGACATTGGTGAGGCCTCAGCTGGATACTGTGTCCAGTTTTGGGCCCTACACTACAAGGAGGATGTGGAAAAATTGGAGAGTCCAGCGGAGGGCAACAAAATGATCAGGGGGCTGGAGCACATGACTGAGGAGAGGCTGAGGGAACTGGGCTTGTTTAGTCTGCAGAAGAGAAGAGTGAGGGGGGATTTGATGGCTGCTTTCAGCCCCCTGAAAGGGGGTTCCAAAGAGGCTGGAGCTCGGCTGTTCTCAGTGGTGGCAGATGACAGAACAAGGAGCAATGGTTTCAGGTTGCAGTGGGGGAGGTCTAGGTTGGATATTAGGAAACACTATTTCACGAGGAGGGTGGTGAAGCACTGGAATGGGTTCCCTAGGGAGGTGGGGGAATCTCCATCCTTAGAGGTTTTTAAGGCCCGGCCTGACAAAGCCCCGGCTGGGAGGATTTAGTTGGGGTTGGTCCTGCTTTGAGCCGGGGGTAAGAGTAGATACCTCCTGAGGTCCCTTCCAACCCTGAGATTCTCTGAGTCTCTGAGAAGTTAAACTGTGGCAGGAAGGTGCATTTTCTCCAGGCTGTGTGCAGTGCGTATCGGCGAAGGGGTAAAAGAAATGCGAACCAAACATGCGACTTAATTCGAATCCAAAGGGATCCATCATGGGCTGGGTTTTCGTTCTCAGCTCGCTGGGCGTTTTGGAAGCAGGAGCTGAAATCAGAGCTTGGGTGGAAGTTGCTTGTGTCCCTTTGAAGTGTGTGTGTGGGGCTGTGAGGGGTGTGTGTGTGCATGGGGGTGTGAGGGTGTGTGTGTGTGTGTGTGTGCGTGGGCATAGGGGTGTGGCTATGTGTGGCTGTGAGGGTGTGTGTGTGTGTGTGTGTGCACATGGGTGTATGTGGCTGTGAGGCGTGTGTGTGAGGTGCGTGTGTGTATGTGTGTGTGCGTGGGTGTGTGGCTGTGAGGGTGTGTGTGTGTGAATGGAAGCATATGCTGATTTTCATGCTTAAATTGTACCCTCAAGAACCATGGTGTGTTGCCTTCTCCCCTTTAAAAAGATCCCAGGTGCTTCTTATAACAATTGGGATGCCTACGTTGCACCAATCACGTCTCTGTGGCACCTATGTTCCACCAATCATGTCACAACAGTGCCTATGTTCCACCAATCACGTCCCCGTGGCGCCTACGTTCCACCAATCATGTCACCCCAGCACCTAGGTTCCACCAATCACGTCCCCATGGTATCTACGTTCCACGAATCACGTCCCCATGGCGCCTAGGTTCCACCAATCACATCTCCATGGCACCTATGTTCCACCAATCACGTCCCCGTGGCGCCTACGTTCCATCAATCAATCGCCATGGTGCCTAGGTTCCACCAATCACATCTCCGTGGCGCCTATGTTCCACCAATCACGTCCCTGTGGTGCCTACGTTCCACCAATCACATCTCCGTGGTTCCTAGGTTCCACCAATCATGTCCCCTTGGCACCTACGTTCCACCAATCACATCTCCGTGGCACATAGGTTCCACCAATCACGTCCCCGTGGCGCCTATGTTCCACCAGTCATGTCCCCGCCGCCGCCTTGACGGCTGCCGCCACCTCGCTCCATTGTGGTGACTTTTCTGGGGCATCGCCCCCGTCGGCTGGTGCAGGGGTCCCCTATCTCGAGGGGCCTAGTCGCATCCAGGGCGAGCTAGTCCAGGCCTGCACACGAGGGGAAAAAAAGGGCCTCTTCTTCCAACCCCACGCACCCTGGGGGTCGCCCGGCGCCGTCCGAGTGCCGCAGGGTGACCAGACGTCCTGATTTTATAGGGATGGTGCTGATTTTTGGTTCTTTCCCTTATATAGGCTCCTATTCCCCCCCACCCCGTCCCGATTTTTCACACTTGTTGTCTGGTCACCCGAGGGTGCAGGGTCCAGGCGATGTCCGCGCTCCCCTGGATGGTGCCCGAGGCGGGGAAGTGGTTGGCCATAAGCAGGACTGGTGGAGCCGGATTAAGCTCCTGTCTCTTGGGCTGGCCCTTCGCCTACTTGCTTGTTTGCTCAGCCGCCTGGCTCCATTCAGCTGCTGACTCAAGGGGTTTGGTTTCCCTGGAAGCCGGGTCCTTCCTCGTTCCCCGCTCACGTGGCATCCTGTCCCCGCCGTGCCCCCGGCCAGCAGGTTTCCAGGCGAAAGTCCAGGATGCAGCCCCTGCTAGCCCAGCTCTGGGCTCCCCCCAGCTCAGCCAGTGCCCCTCACGCCTGACCTGCAGCCCTTGCTAGCCCAGCCCTGGGCTCCCCCCAGCCAGCTGGTGCCCCTCATTCCTGACCCACAGCCCCTCCTAGCCCAGCCCTGGGCTCCCCCCCCCCAGCTCTGCCTGTGCCCCTCACTCCTGACCTGCAGCCCCTCCTAGCCCAGCCCTGGGCTCCCCCCCCCCAGCTCTGCCTGTGCCCCTCATTCCCGACCCACAGCCCCTGCTAGCCCAGCCCTGGGCTCCCCCCAGCTCAGCCAGTGCCCCTCACTCCTGACCTGCAGCCCTTGCTAGCCCAGTCCTGGGCTCCCCCCATGGCAATCAGGGTCCAGACACCCTAAGGGGAGAACAGGGGCTGGCGGATGCTGGTGCTGGGTGTACCCACACGCTGCGGCTGGTCTCTCACAGGCACACGGGCGGCTCGGAGCTTGTGGCCCCTACGTGGGGGGCAGCTGTGGCCTCTCCCCATGGCACCAGGTGGGGCTGATTGTTGAATGTAGCACCCGGCACCGCCGAGGCTAGGGCTGGGCCCCTGCCAGTGCCGGGTGAGCTGGGGGGCTGGGCTGCGCCGGGCCCGTGACAGGACAGGCCCCCTCTCGCTAAGGGGCACGGAGGGGGCCTCCGCTCTGAGCCCCGGGCACTGAGCTGGGGGGACGCTGAGCGAGGCTGCAGGTTGGGGCTCTGGGACGTTACTTCCATGGTGGGTCCCTGCCCACTCTCATCCGGGTCCCCGTGGGTTTGTCTAGTTCGTGCGCCGGCTGTTTGGTTCGGCCCTGGGGCCAGTCCCAGCGGCTCGGAGGGTGGAGGCCACAGTGAGCTGATAATGGTGGGCGGGGGGGGTTGCTCCTTGGGAGGGTGTTGGACTGGAGGGGGGAAACCCGAGAACCCAGCAGTTATAAATATTGGGGGGGAAGATGGGGGACCCTGTACGGCAGGGGGAAGGCAGATGGGGGGCCCTGTACAGTGGGGGGGAGGCGAGGGAGGCCTTGGATGGTGGGGAAAAGGTGGGGGGGTCTGCATGGCAGGGGAAAAGCAGATGGGGGGCCCTGCATGGCAGGGGGAAAGTGGGGGGGCCCTGCAAAGTTGGGTAAGGCAGATGGGGGGGGTCCCTGTACGGTGGGGAGAAGGCAGATGGGGGGGCCCTGTATGGTGGGGGAAAGGCAGGGGGGCCCTGCAAAGTGGGGGAAGGCAGATGGGGGGGTCCCTGTAAGGTGGAGGGAAGGCAGATGAGGGGCCCTGTATGGTGGGGGAAGGCGGGGGGGGGCGTGCACAGCAGGGGAAGGCAGATGGGGGGGTCCCTGTGAGGTGGGGGTAAGGCAGATGGGGAGGCCCTGTATGGTGGGGGAAAGGCAGGGGGGCCCTGCACAGCAGGGGAAGGCAGATGGGGGGGGCCTGTATGGTGGGGGGGAGGCAGATGGGGGGACTTTCTGTGTGCTCAGAACCACAGTGGGGCAGAATGAAATCCCCCTCCAAGTTACAAGGTGGGGGGGTGACAGGCCCCCGCCGTTGCTGGTGATCTCCGACACCTCTCCGTGGGGAGGCAGCTGGGGGCATAGGACACGCCCCCCCCACTTCCCCGCTGCGAGCCCAGGGCTGACCGGCCCCTCGCCGAGGCCAGAGCCAGGGAGCACAAGTCCAAGGTCCCGGCTAGGCGTGGGGGGGGGGCTCGGCAGTGGGGTGGGGGCAGGGAACGGGGGTTCCCCCCCCGCACTGCCCCCCAGGGAGCTGGAAGGAGACGGCTCAGGGCCCCTCCAAAACCCGCCCCCTGGCAGAGCAAATCCCAGGGGGAAGTCCTGGGGGGCGGGGGGGGGGAGTGGCTGATGGGAATTTCCTCCCCCCGCCCCACCCCCACGGCTCAGTCCCTCCCTGGTGAGGTTCTGTGCAGCCGCCGTCCGTGTCCGTCCGTCCGTCCGTCCCAGCCCCATGGAGGGGGCCGTGACCCCCAGCCTCCTGCTGGCCCTGTGCTGGGCTCTGGCCCCACCTGCAGGTACCGGGCTGGGAGGGGTTTGTGTGTCTGAGCCGAGTGGGGGTCCCCCCCCGTCTGTCTGACCCTGCGGCTGCGCTCACCCCCTTCTCCCCCCCCCCGCAGACGGCCAGGAAGGGCTTTGCTACGAGCAATTCGGGGCCGGCAGGTGCCGGGAGCTGCTGGGTGAGGACGTGCCCCAGGCTGACTGCTGCCTGAACCCCAACTACGGGTACCGGCCCCGCGCCGGGGTGCCCTGCCAGCCCTGCCGGTGAGTGCCCCCCAGAGCCCCCCACTGCTGCCTGAACCCCAACTACGGGTACCGGCCCCGCGCCGGGGCGCCCTGCCAGCCCTGCCGGTGAGTGCCCACCCACCGAGCCCCCCACTGCTGCCTGAACCCCAACTACGGGTACCGGCCCCGCGCCGGGGCGCCCTGCCAGCCCTGCCGGTGAGTGCCCCCCCCGAACCCCCCACTGCTGCCTGAACCCCAACTACGGGTACCGGCCCCGCGCCGGGGTGCCCTGCCAGCCCTGCCGGTGAGTGCCCCCCCAGAGCCCCCCACTGCTGCCTGAACCCCAACTACGGGTACCGGCCCCGTGCCGGGGTGCCCTGCCAGCCCTGCCGGTGAGTGCCCCCCCCAGAGCCCCCCACTGCTGCCTGAACCCCAGCTATGGGTACCAGCCCCGCGCCGGGGCGCCCTGCCAGCCCTGCCTGTGAGTGCCCCCCCCGAGACCCCCCACTGCTGCCTGGACCCCAGCTACGGGTACCGGCCCCGCGCCGGGGCGCCCTGCCAGTGCTGCCGGTGAGTGCCCCCCAGGAGCCCCCCACTGCTGCCTGAACCCCAGCTACAGGTACCGGCCCCGCGCCGGGGTGCCCTGCCAGTCCTGCCATTGAGTGCCCCCCCAGAGCCCCCCACTGCTGCCTGAACCCCAGCTATAGGTACCGGCCCCGCGCCGGGGTGCCCTGCCAGTCCTGCCATTGAGTGCCCCCCCAGAGGCCCCCACTGCTGCCTGAACCCCAGCTACGGGTACCGGCCCCGCGCCGGAGCGCCCTGCCAGCCCTGCTGGTGAGTGCCCCCCCAGAGCCCCCCACTGCTGCCTGAACCCCAGCTACGGGTACCGGCCCCGCGCCGGGGTGCCCTGCCAGTCCTGCTGGTGAGTGCCCCCCCCAGAGCCCCTCACTTCTGCCTGAACCCCAGCTACGGGTACCGGCCCCGCGCCGGGGCGCCCTGCCAGCCCTGCTGGTGAGTGCCCCCCCCCGAGCCCCCCACTGCTGCCTGAACCCCAGCTATAGGTACCGGCCCCGCGCTGGGGCGCCCTGCCAGCCCTGCTGGTGAGTGCCCCCCCAGAGCCCCCTACTGCTGCCTGAACCCCAGCTACGGGTACCGGCCCCGCGCCGGGGTGCCCTGCCAGCCCTGCCGGTGAGTGCCCCCCCGAGCCCCCCACTGCTGCCTGAATCCCAGCTACAGGTACCGGCCCCGCGCCGGGGCGCCCTGCCAGCCCTGCCGGTGAGTGCCCCCCCCAGAGCCCCCCACTGCTGCCTGAACCCCAGCTACGGGTACCGGCCCCGCGCCGGGGCGCCCTGCCAGTCCTGCCGGTGAGTGCCCCCCCCCAGAACACCCCATTGCTGCCTGAAGCCCAGCTATGGGTACCGGCCCCACGCCGGGGCGCCCTGCCAGCCCTGCCCTCGCCCCTAACCCCAGCCTGTCCACCTCTCGCTCCAGCCCCCCCTGAGCCCTCTGCCCTCCCCGCAGCCAGGCCGAGTGGAGCGACTGGACGGCCTGGGGCCCCTGCTCCGTGTCCTGCAGTGAGGGGGTGCAGAGACGCAGCCAGAGCTGCCTGGGGCAGGGCCAGTGCTCGGACGGCTCCCGCAAGAGGTGGGAGGTTCAAGCCTGCAGCCTGAAGGATTGCTGCCCCGGTGAGTCCCCCCAGCCCCGCTCCGCCAGCATCCCACATCGCCCCCCACGGCCAGGGCCCCCTGTGCCCCACAGCGCCCCCCATGGCCAGGGCCCCCTGTGCCCCACAGCGCCCCTCACGGCCAGAGCCCCCTGTGCCCCACAGCGCCCCTGCTGGAGACCTCCACCCCAGGCAGACAGCACCCCACATCATCCAGCCCCACCCCACAGCGCCCCCTAGGGCCAGGGCCCCGTGCCCCACAGCGCCCCCCACGGCCAGGGCCCCCTGTGCCGCACAGCGCCCCTGCTGGAGACCTCCACCCCATGCAGACAGCACCCCACATCACCCAGCCCCACCCCACAGCGCCCCCTAGGGCCAGGGCCCCCTGTGCCCCACAGCGCCCCCCACGGCCAGGGCCCCCTGTGCCGCACAGCGCCCCTGCTGGAGACCTCCACCCCATGCAGACAGCACCCCACATCACCCAGCCCCACCCCACAGCGCCCCCTAGGGCCAGTGCTCCCTGTGCCCCACAGCGCCCCCTGCTGGAGACCTCCACCCCATGCAGACAGCACCCCACATCACCCAGCCCTGCACCCCACAGCGCCCCCTAGGGCCAGTGCTCCCTGTGCCCCACAGCGCCCCCTGGTGGAGACCTCCACCCCATGCAGACAGCACCCCACATCACCCAGCCCTGCACCCCACAGCGCCCCCTGCTGGGCAAGGCTGGGGCTGGAGTAGCTGGGAGTTCCCCAGGCTTCTCCCTCTCGCTGGCAGATTCAGCACTTTCACTTCCCTCCTATGGGGGCTGGTTCCTCCCAGCCCCCCCGACCTCCCCCAACCACAGCTGGGAATGGAAACTTCCTGTTCCCAGCTGCTCCAGCTGCAGAGAGGCCCATGGCAGTGATGGGGGCCTGGGACGAGGGATCACAGGGGAGGGGGAGCAGTTGGTCACCCCCTATCGTAGCTGGGCTCTGAGGGGTGGGTGGGGGGCAGGCAGGGTCTCTGGGGAGGGGTGTGTAAGGGGAGGGGATCTCATGGGAAGGGCAGGTGGGTGGGTAGTCTCAGGTGGGGAGGGGTTCTCTGGAATGGGAAGGGGGCAGCCTCAGGTCCCTACCCCCAATCTGCCACTGACCCTCTCCCCCCAACCCGCTGCAGTGATGGGGGGCTGGTCGGCCTGGGGCCCCTGGAGCTCCTGCTCTGTGACTTGTGCCAAGGGGGTGAGGAAGCGCATCCGTAGCTGCACTGAGCCGACGCCCATCTGCGGGGGCTCCTGCCCTGGCCCCGGCACGGACACCCAGCCCTGTGACACCAACCAGATCTGCCCCAGTGAGTGACGGGTGTGTGTGTGTGGGGGGGTGGTTCTTTTCTGACACCGTCCCACCCGACAGCCTCACAAGCTGGCTAGGGGATGAGTTGCTCTGAAATCAGCCAGGCCACATCTGAGAAGGAGAAGTGCAGAGTACAACGCGAGAAAAAAATCAAACGTGTAGCTACAAAGTGGGGACTAGGCGGCCGCACGGCTGAAAAGGATCTGGGGGTTCGAGCGGATCCCGACTGGAATAGGAGCCGACAACGGGCCACGGCTGTGGGAAAGGCTAATCTCATTCTGGATGTGTTAATGGGAGTCGTATGCGAGACACTGGAAGTCGTGGTCCCACCCGGGTCAGCACTGGTGGGGTCCCGGTGGGACGACTGTGCCTGGCTCTGGGTGCCTCACCCCTTAGGAAAGTTGTGAACAAATTGGAGAGAGTCCAGAGCAGAGCAACCAAAAGGACTGAAGGGTTAGAAAACCTGACCTAGGAGGCACGGGTAAAAGAAATGGGGCACGTTTGGTCTGGAGAGAAGGAGATTGAGTGGGGACCTGAGAACAGCCTTTAGCTACATCACGGGCTGTTCTAAGGAGGACACTGGTCAATTGTTCTCCGTGTCCGCTGAGGGCAGGACAAGAAGGGCTGAATCTGCAGCCAGGGGGATGGAGGTTAGATATTGGGAGAAACTTTCTAAATCTCAGGGTCGCTCAGTTCCAGAATTGGCTCCCAATGGGGGCTGTGGGACCCTGTCATTGGAAGGTTTTAAGGAGAAGTTGTACAAACCTGTCGGGGATTGTTTAGGGTGACTTGGTCCTGCCTCTGCACAGGGGGCTGGATTTGGTGACCTCCCGAGGTCCCTTCCAGCCCGACATGTCTATGATCTAATTCTATTCCATAAATGTTTTTATACTGTATTCATCATGGAGTATCTGGTTGGGTGGGTAGGGGGATGGGTGGGGGACAGGATGGATGGAGGATGGATGGCTGGGTAGGTGGCTGGTTGGATGAGGGGGTGGGGGCAGGGATGGGTGGTTGGGTGGTCGGATGGATGGACGGGAATGGGTTGTTGGGTGGAAGGATTAGTGGATAGGTGGATGGGTTTGGGCGGGTGCACACGTGGGTGGGTATGGGGAGGATGGATTGTTGCGTGCTTGGACAGAAGGATTAAGGGGTAGGTTGCGGTGGGGAGGGGGGATGGCTGGTTGGGTGGCTGGCTGGACAGACAGGTGGGTGGATGGGAGAATGGGGGTAGGGATGGATGGGTAGTTGGGTGGAGGGATAGGTTAGGGAAAGGGTGGGTGGATCGACAGCTGGATGGGGGGGAATTGTGGGGGCAGGGATGGATGGGTAGATGGTTGGATGGGTCTAAGAGTGGATGGACACCTGGATGAGCGGACAGGGATGGCTGGGTGGATGATGATGGGAACTGACCTTATCCGCTCAGTTCCCAAGACTCAGCTCGACGCCAGGCTCATCACGGTGATTTCTCTCCTGGCACCCAGGGGCCCGACACTGAGCTACTGAGGCTCAGAGGTGCAGGGGTGGGTCCAGGGTGAACCACGCACCCAAAGTACAAACACGTTCACCGGTTGGTACACGCGGGGCAGGTATCCGTAGATGGGGTTCAGCCTCACACAGACGCCGCCCGCGCTCTCTGTTCTACATCCGCTCACGCACTCTGGGATCGGCTCCTTAGGAGCCAATCCCTGGTCACGCGTTTGCCACCCGCCTGTTTTCTCATCCACTAACTACACATTGCCAAGGCTGTTGGGAATTCAGACTTCGTGGCCTTGGTCAGAATAGACCTATAGCTGGGTGGGGAGTGGCTGAATGGATGGCCGGGTAGGGGTGGTCCGGTGGATGGATGCGGGTGGCGGATGGATGGTAAATTGGATGGGGGTGGGGGGATGAGGGGGATGGGTGGGCAGGGATGGAGGAACGGTTGGGTGGATGGGGAAGCAGAGATGGATGGGTGGGGGGTGCTTGGGTGGGGGGATGGGTGGGAAGGGATGGCCCCTCCCAACACTGACACCTGATCTCTCCCTCTCTGTAGCTCATGGTAACTGGGGCAGTTGGGGGCAATGGGGTCCTTGTTCTGCCACATGCTCTCCGGAGGGAGCGGAGCAGAAGCCCCAGCAGCGTCGCCGGCGCGTTTGCAACAACCCCCCGCCTTCCTCCATCCCTCCCGGACGCCCTTGCTCTGGATCCACCAGTGAGGACCAGTCTTGCCCCGGGCTGCCCTTCTGCCCAGGTGAGAGAGACCCTCCCCCCCCACTCTCCCCAAGCCAGCCAGTTGCCTGCCCTGGGGCCAGATGGGAGCCGGCGCCCCCCGGGGGGCGTGTTTCCCATTCTCCCAACCCTCGGGCTAGGTTTCCCATGCTGACCTGTGTTTCTTTCTCTCTGACTCTGCGCCCTGCCCAGTGGACGGTGCCTGGAGCAACTGGGAGACATCCAGCCCCTGCGCGGTGACCTGTGGCCTGGGCCGGGTAACGCAGAAGCGTCTTTGTAACAACCCAGCGCCACGGCACGGAGGGAAGGCCTGTCTTGGCCTCAATACCCGGTCACATTTCTGCAACACCAAAATACCCTGCCCAGGTAAGGGGGCAGGGGCAGACAAAGAGGACCGGAGGGGGGAGAGGACACCCTCTGTCCCTGGAGGGGAGGGCAGATGGAGGGGTGGGACAAGGGGTGGAGGAATGGAGGTATAGAGGACAAGAAGAATGGATGGATCAGGAAGAGGATGAAGGGGTAGAAAAGAGGTGAGATGCACAGAGAGATGGAGGGAGAAATGGAAAAGATGGAGGGATGAAAGTGCAGTAAAATGATGGCTACGTGAATGGAGGGGTGTGTATTGGGATGGATGGAAGTAGGAATGGGTGAATGAATGAATGGGTCAATGGGTGGGTGGGTGGACGGATGGATGGATGGGTGGGTGGGGGGACTCACAGTCATACTCTGCTGTCTCTGGGTGTCTCCCCGTCTCTCCCCCGCAGTGGACGGGCAGTGGTCAGAGTGGGGGGAGTGGTCCACTTGCTCCCGGCCGGGTTACACCGGGAGCATCAGCTGCCGGGAGATCGTGGGGCAGCAGAGGCGGACGCGGGAGTGCAAGGGGCGCAGCCCCGATGGGAAGCGCTGTGCGGGCAGTTATATCCATATCCGCAGCTGCTACAACATGTATCGGTGCAAACGTGAGTGTCCGAGGTGGGGCAGGTGGGATACCGGGCTGGAGGGGGCCGGGGGTCTGATCTGGGTGGGGTACCAGGCTGCAGGGGCCCCTGGTTCTGACTTGGGGGGAAGGGAGGCAGGATACCAGGCCAGATGGGCTCTTGACCTGACTGCTGTCTGTACTGGCTCCCCAGTGGAGGGTCAGTGGTCAGACTGGAGTTCCTGGGGTCTCTGCGTCCCGCCCTGCGGGAAGAATCCCGTGAAGTCTCGGAAGCGTGTTTGCCAACCCACGTACCCCAAATTTTCGTGAGTGTGACCAGCTGGGGGTGGGGGTCGGGGGGACATATCAGGGCCTGTAGGTCTGATCCAGGAGTGGGGATACCAGGCTTGGGAGGCCCCATGGGTCTGATCCAGAGGATTACAAGGTGTTGGGGGGAGTCCACAGGTCTGATCTGGTGGGAGGAGAAGGATACCAAGCTGTGGGGGCCCATGAGTCTGATCCAGAGGCCTGTGGGAGGGGATGTCAGGGGGCTCAGCTCGCTGCTGATCCCTCCCCTCCCCCACAGGATGGTGACCCAGGGAGTGGCGGCCACCGGGCCGGTGAACGTCAGCTTCTGGGGCAAACCCTGGCCCCAGTGCAAGCCCATCAACGGGAACTCCCTGGAGGTGGAGGAGAAGGAGCCGTGTCTCAATGTGCCACCCTGCCCGGAGGAGGAGGAGGAATATGGTGAGCTGGGGGGGATATCGAGTGGGTCAGAGTGTGTGTGTGGGGGTGCTGGGAGCCAGGACTCCTGAGTTCTCTCCCCTGCTCTGGGAGGGGCATGGGATAAGCACTGGGTCTCTCTGGAAGGATCCCTGTGGGGCTGGGGGTCTTGCTGAGGTTTTGCAGTCATGAACCTGTTCTCTGCCCCCCAGATCAGCCCCTGTTATCGTTAGCCCGCCTGGCCAGCCCAGACCTCAGGCCCACCGCAGGCTTAGAGTTCGTGGAGGTTCCTGATGATGTTTGAGGTGTGTGAGAAATACTAGGGAATGGGGCCCGGGCCTGTCCCCTCTAGGGGGCACCGGCTCCCATTGACCCCAGGGCAGGGACTGGCTGGCTCAGGGGGTGGGGAATGGGGCCTGGGCCTGTCCCCTCTAGGGGGCACTGGATCCCATCAGCCCCAGGGCAGGGACTGGCTGGCTCAGGGGGTGGGGAATGGGGTGTGGGGCCTGTCCCCTCTATGGGGCGCCGGTCCCATCAGCCCCAGGACAGGGATTGGCTGGCTCCAGTGGGGGCGGGGCCTGGGGCCTGTCCCCTCTAGGGGGTGCCGGCTCTGGTCCGGCTGGGAGCTGGCTGGCTGGCGGGAAGGGGCCGGGGTGGGGGTGTCGTCTCTGGTTTAACCCTTTCACTGCCTGTTCTTCGCAGGTTGATCTGGCAGGAGCCAGGCAAAGGTGCTTCCCTGAAAGCCCCATCCCCACGACAGCAGCTCTTCCCTCCTTCCAGGGGCTCCCTATGGAAACGGCAGAGCAGCTCCCCGCAGTTATGACCCCGACCACCAGAAATCCCCTTTGCTACGGGGCGTGGGAATCCATCACAATAAAGAGAGAGAATGGGCCCTGCCGGGCTCTGTGTGTGTGTGTGTGTGAGAGAGAGAGAGAGAATGGGGGCTAGCGGTTACAGCGGGTGGGGCTGGGAGCCAGGATTCCTGGGTTCTCTCCCTGGCTCCAGGAAGGGAGTGGGGGCTAGTGGTTAGAGCAGGGGGGGGAGGGCTGGGAGCCAGGACTCCTTGGTTCTATGCCTTGCTGGTGGAGGGGCATCTACATGGGGGAGGCACTGGAGAGCTGTAATTAGGAGCCCATGCCTCTCCCACCTGGCTGCGCCCTCCACACGAACACCCCCCTCCTTCGACCTCCAGCGCCCCCTGCACATCCGGCCCCCCTTCTCACCAGCCTCTCCTCTGGTCACCTCCCTCCGTAGCACACAGTGTCGCAGCTCTGGAGAAACTCACCCAGCCCTTGACTGGGCAAAGCTGGCGATGGATTCAAAGAGCCCGTCCCAGGACTGGCCACACCAGGCCGCAGGCTCAGAAAGCTACATCCGGCCACCTCGAGCCTGGCCTTCCTAGCCGGCCCTGTCCTGGCTGACCAGGGATTCCCTCTTCGCTGGCCAGTCTGGCCGGTGCCTGGCCAGCGCTGGGAGCTGCTTTTCACTGGCACCGGCCACATGTGCACCATCTTCTGCCCCATCTCCTCTTCCACGGTGCCAGCCCACCTGGCTCCTGCTACCACCAGGGCAGCTGGTGAATTTAAATCCTCCCTGTCCGTCTCCCCTCCAACTGTGTCAAGGTCGTCTTGGCTCTTTCATGCTGTGGAAAGGAGCGATGGCGTAGGCATTTCTGAGGGGGGTGGTTTTTAACGTGTGCCTCAGTTTCCCTTCTACTCAGTCCGAAATCCTGCTCGGCTAATCCTTTCCAGGGTCCAAGGCTCGGAGTCTGGGCAGTGCTGGGGGGGAAGGGTTCCATCTCAGTGGTGGGGTCTGCCCTAAAGGAAGAGTGGGACACCTGGAGAGGGGCTGCCCCACTGATGGGGGGCACCCAAGGCTTGTTTACAAGCTGGTGCAGCACCCAGCTGGTGGGTGGGTCCTTGTCTAGCTCCCTGCTGGGCTGGGTCCAATGGTATCAAACTGTTCTTGGCCGGGCGAGCGCTGAGACACCCCCCCCTACCCTGGGCGGCTGGGGAGCCGCATGCTCCTGAATGTCGCTGCCCCATGCCCGTCCCACTGTCACCTTACCCAGCAGCTACTGGGGCAGAGCCCGTGCCTGGCCCCTCTGGTGATTCAGTGCCCAGGCAGCGCCCAGCGTGGCATGGCTGCGCCATAGGGACGCAGCCCCACCACGGGGTTCCTGGGGGTCACATGAGTATCCCCCAGCCCCTCCCCCTCTGCGCCCTTCCCTCCCCACCTCCCCCTTCTCCCGCACCTACCCCTCCCTCCCCACTTACCCCCTCTCTCCCCATCTCCTCCCCCTCCAGCCCCTCTCCATCTCACCTCCCCCTCCATCCCCCTCCCTTCCCTCTCCACCTCCCCCTTCTCCTCCCATGCCTACCCCTCCCCACCCATCTACCACTCCCTCCCCCTTTCTCTCCCTTTCCTCCCCACTTACCCCCTCTCGCCCAGTCTCCTCCCCCTCCAGCTCCTTCCCACCTCCCCTCCATTCTTCTCCCCTCCCCTTCCTACCTCCCTCCTCTCCTCCTGCGCCTACCCTTCCCCACCCCATCTACTCCTCCCTCCCCCTTTCTCTCCCTTTCCTCCCCACTTACCCCCTCTCTCCATCTCCCCCTCCCCATCTCCCTCCCCACCTCCCCCCTCTCCCAATCTCCTCCCTCTCCAGCCCCTTCCCAGCTCCCCTCCATTCCTCTCCCCTCCCCTTCCTACCTCCCTCCTCTCCTCCTGCGCCTATCCTCCCCACCCCATCTACCCCTCCCTCCCTCTTCCCTCCCCACTTCCCTCCTCTATCCCCATCTCCTCCTCCCCACCTCTCCTCTATCCCCATCTTCACCCCTCTCCATCCCCCTCCCCTTCCCCCCACCTCCCCTCTCCCCCCATCTCACCCTCCAGCCCCGTCCCCTCCCGCCCCCCAGCTCAGCACCGCGGACAGCTCCTCCCCGCATCCCCCCTCCTCTCCCGACAGGGGACCGGACCGCACCACCGTGCGCCGCAGAGGGGGGGATCACGTCACCACCTTCTCCTCCCGCCGCCCGCAGATGGTGCGACCCGCCCCGGGCTCGGCAAAGTGACCGGGAGCAACCATCGCGGCGGGAGGGGGTGGGGAGGTGGGGCCGGGCGAGACCAATTCCCGGAGACGTGCGGGGGGGGATCCGGGCATCTGGGCTGGTCCAGCTGCTGCTGCGCTCATATGACTCCGGGATTCGGGAGCCGCCGGGTCTGCCCCAGAGAGAGCCCGGGGTGCAGGCCCTATAGATCCCCTCTAGGAGCCTCTATAGAAGGGAGCAGTCTGGGGGAGAGAGAGACACCCCCTATAGCCCCCCTCCCTTGTAGCCCCCCTTCCCCTATAGATCCCCTTCCCCTATAGATCCCCCCTGCCCCACAGGCATCCCTTCCCCTCTATACACCCCGTTCCCCTCCAGAGATCCCCTATAGACACCCCTTCTATAGACACTTCCTTTCCCCACAGCGATCCTCCCTAGACACCACAGCCCGAGCGAAAGAGCCCTTATAGAAGAAGGCCCCTACAGGCAGAAATCTCCCGTTTGGAAAGACCTTCACGCATAGACGAGACTCGCCCTGAGAGATGCCCCTGTAGAGAGCCTTTCCCTATAGAAGCATCCTATGGGGAGCTTTCCCTACAGGAGGGGATCCCCTGTCTACAAGAGCCATCCCCTATAGACAGACACCTCTCCTGCCCTGGAGAGAGCAGCCTCCCCTATAGGATTGATAGACACTCTCCATCTGCCCCCTATAGGCACAGCCCCCTCCAGCGCCCCCAGGATGAATTACCTGCGGAGACGCCTCTCAGACAGCAACTTCATGGCCAACCTGCCCAACGGCTACATGACAGATTTGCAGCGGCCTCAGCCCCCTCCGGCACCCCCCAGCGCCCCCTCGCCCGTCCCCTCCCCGGGCAGCGTCTCCCCAGCTGCCCCCAGCCCTGGTGCCGGTGGCGGGGCAGGTGGGTTCTTTTCGTCCCTGTCCAATGCAGTGAAGCAGACGACAGCGGCCGCGGCGGCCACCTTCAGTGAGCAGGTGGGAGGCGGCAGCGCGGGGGGCGCGGGGCGCAGCCGGACGCTGCTAGTCATCGACGAGCCTGGCACCGACTGGTGAGGAGCTGGGGGGGTGGGGGTGAGGACAAACAGCTGTCCGTCCATCCATCCATCCATCCATCAGTCTGTCCATCCATCCACCCAGCTATCTATCCATCCATCCATCCATCCATCCATCCATCCATCCATCCATCCACCCCCTACACACACCCCTATCCATCCATCCATCCATCCATCCATCCATCCATCCATCCATCCATCAGTCTGTCCATCCATTCACCCAGCTATCTATCCATCCATCCATCCATCTGTTCGTCCATCCATCCATCTATCCATCCATCCACCCAGCTATCCGTCCATCCATCTGTTCGTCCATCCATCCATCTGTCCATCCATCCACCCAGCTATCCATCCATCCATCCATCCGTCTGTCCATCCATCCACCCAGCTATCTATCCATCCACCCATCTATCCATCCATCCACCCAGCTATCCATCCACCCAGCTATCCGTCCATCCATCTGTTCGTCCATCCATCCATCTGTCCATCCATCCATCCACCCAGCTATCCATCCATCCATCCATCCATCCATCCATCAGTCTGTCCATCCATCCACCCAGCTATCCATCCATCCATCTGTTCATCCATCCATCCATCTGTCCATCCATCCATCCATCCATCCATCCATCCATCAGTCTGTCCATCCATCCACCCAGCTATCCATCCATCCATCCATCCATCTGTCCATCCATCCACCCAGCTATCCATCCATCCATCCATCCGTCTGTCCATCCATCCACCCAGCTATCTATCCATCCATCCATCTGTTCGTCCATCCATCCATCTATCCATCCATCCACCCAGCTATCCGTCCATCCATCCATCTGTCCATCCATCCACCCAGCTATCCATCCATCCATCCATCAGTCTGTCCATCCATCCACCCAGCTATCCATCCATCCATCTGTTCGTCCATCCATCCATCTGTCCATCCATCCATCCATCCATCCATCCATCCATCCATCCATCCATCCATCAGTCTGTCCATCCATCCACCCAGCTATCCATCCATCCATCTGTTCGTCCATCCATCCATCTGTCCATCCATCCACCCAGCTATCCATCCATCCATCCATCCATCAGTCTGTCCATCCATTCACCCAGCTATCCATCCATCCAGACGGCCATCCATCTGCTCGTCCATCCATCCATCTGTCCATGCATCCACCCAGCTATCCGTTCATCCATCCATCCATCCATCTGTTCATCCAGCCACCCATCTGTCATTCAACTGTCCATTTATCCGTCGGTCCATCCATCCATCCATCTGTCCAGCATCCGTCCATCTCTCTGTCTGTTTCTTCATCCATCTGTCGCCTCCCCTCCCCCTCCATCCCCTCAGCCCACCCCCTGCCTGACAATTCATCCTGCTTTCCATCTGTCCGTCCATCCGTCGGTCTACCCCCCACCCTCACCCTCCACCCTTCGGCTCAGCCCTGGCCCCTGTCACCCCAAACCTCCGTGTGGCCACCCCTCTGCTTAGTCACTGCTGCGAACACTGCAGCCACCCCTCACCCTCCCCTCCGCTCTCTGTCCACCCTCTCCATCACCCCTTCCCCTGTCCCTCAGTGCCCCCCTCCCAGTCCATCCTGCTCCCCCACTGCCCCATCACCCTGTCCATCACCCTCCCCCACTACCCCCATTGCCCCATCTATTGCCCTCCCCCTCTGCCCCCATCGCCCCGTCATCCCCCTCCCCCACTGCCCCATCACTCCATCCATCCCCCTCCCCCTCTGCCCCATCTCTCTGTCCATCCCCCTCCCCCTCTGCCCCCATCGCTCCATCCATCCCCCTCCCCCACTGCCCCCATCGCCCCATCCATCCCCCTCCCCCTCTGCCCCCATCCCTCGTCCATCTGAACCGACATCTCAGTGGGTTTGGGGGTATGTATCCGTGTGGGGTCCCCAGGAATATTGTGGGAGGGGCTGTGTATGGGGGTGACCACCAAAGATCTGCTCCCCCTGGCCTGTTGGGAAGTGGGGAGGGGCTGGGTGGCGAGGAGGGGGAGGTCATGTGACCTACCCCCCTATCCTGCCCCTTGGGGCTGGATCAGAAGGAATTAAAGCAGGATAATCCCTATGGGGCGGGGAGGGGCGCTGACCCCCCAGCCACCTCCGTCACTACAGAGTTGGGGGCTGAAAGCCAGGACTCCTGGGTTCTCTTCTGGGCCCTGGGAGGGGAGTGGGATCTGGTGGTTAGAGCAGGGGAGCTGGGAGCCAGGACTCCTGGGTTCTTTCCCCAGTTCTGGGAGGGGAGTGGGGGCTGGTGGGTTAGAGCAGGAGGGGCTGGGAGCCAGGACTCCTGGGTTCTTGCCCCGGCTCTGGGAGGGGAGCGGGGTCTGGTGGGTTAGAGCAGGGGGGGGCTGGGAGCCAGGACTCCTGGGTTCTCTCCCCAGCTCTGGGTTCTCCCCAGCTCTGGAGAGAACCCAGGAGTCCTGGCTCCCAGCCCCCCCTGCTCTGGGAGGGGAGTGGGGGCTGGTGGGTTAGAGCAGGAGGGGCTGGGAGCCAGGACTCCTGGGTTCTTGCCCCGGCTCTGGGAGGGGAGCGGGGTCTGGTGGGTTAGAGCAGGGGGGGCTGGGAGCCAGGACTCCTGGGTTCTCTCCCCAGCTCTGGGAGGGCAGTGGGGTCTGATGGTTAGAGCAGGGGGGGGCTGGGAGCCAGGACTCCTGGGTTCTCTTCCAGGGCTCCCTGCTTCGGTGCCTGCGTGGCGCTGGACCGAGATGAAATGGAGACACTGGCTCTGGACTCTCCATTTTTAGCTTGTCTGTTTAGACTCACAGGTGGGTTCAAATCCTGCCCCCCGCCACTCCCCTATGGCTTCTGCCCACCTCCGCCACCACCGCTGGGGGGGCACCGTGCTGTGGTGCACCATTTGTCTCCCGCCTGAGGCGGTCCCCCTGCCGCTGGGAAGCCACACAAGCTATGGGGAAACTGAGGCACAGGCAGGCCTAGAAATATCCCATAAATTTCCCCCACATTCCAGCCACGCGCCTGCCTCAGTCCTCTTTGCCTGCCCTGAGGGGTGACCTTAACCCACTCTCCCCGCCACTGATTGGCCATGCAAGGTCTGGGGAAACTGAGGCAACAGGCAGGCCTTTTAAAATCCCCCCGCATCTCTCTCTTCCAGGCCTAAATTATTCAAGGGCAAGAAGCTCCATGGTGACGTGGAGGTGCGGGTGGAGCAGGTGGGTCTGGGCCCCACGGAATTGGCGGTGCTGGGGGGGTGGCAGCCTGCAGGGGGTGGATGGGGGCATTGTGGGGTTGAGGGGCTGGCGTGTGGCGATGCCAGGGGATGGGAGGGTCGGTGACATCTCATGAGGGGGAACTCAGGGCGCCCCGTCTCATCTGTGGGTCTGACCCCCACATTCGCCCCGCCCCCCCAGGCCGAGTTCTCGGAGCTGAATCTAGTGGCTCAAGCCAACGGGGCCTTTTCGGTGGATCTCGAGGTTCTGCGCAATGGGATGAAGGTGGTGAGGTGAGTGGGGGCCAGGGAGACCGGGGGGCAGGAATGGGGGGAACTGCCAGCCAGGGGCTGTGGGTTAGGTGGGGAGACTGGGGGGGGGGCAGGAATGGGGGGATCTGCCAGCCAGGGCCTGTGGGTTAGGTGGGGAAACTGAGGGAGAGGAACTGGGGGGAACCGCCAACGAGGGGCTGTGGGTTAGGTGGGGAGTCTGGGGGGGGGGGCAGGAAGGGGGAACCACCGCCCAGGGGCTATGGGTTAGGTGGGGAGGGGACTGATTGGGAGAGTGCTGCTCCCAGACCCCTCTCCCCACTCCCCCCTCCCATATCCCCCCCACTGGTTCTGTGAGGGGGCCACAAGGGGGCAGGGCTCTTTCATTGGGGGCAGGGAGAATGTGGGGGGTGCAGGGCTCACCCTGGGGGAGGGGAAGGGGGAGGAAGCAATTCTTTGTGGGGGATGGGGGCATAGAGGGGGCAGAGCTTGCCAGTGGCAGGGGTAGGTGGGATATGGGGGGGCAGGGACCCCTCACATGGGACAGAGGAAAGTGGGAGGGCAGGTGTGATCTTGGGGGGGCAGGGACCCCTCACATGGGACAGAGGAAAGTGGGAGAACAGGGTTCCCTTGTGGGGAGCAGTTGTGATCTGGAGGGATGGCGGCTAGCGAGGGGCCTGTGTCTAACCCCCGTCTGCCCCCCCAGGACGGTGCACCCCGACTTCGTGCTGGTCCGGCAGCATGCCTACAGCATGGCCCCGGGGGGTGACCACCGGGGCCTGGTGATCGGGCTGCAGTACGCCGGGGTGCCCAGCGTCAATTCCCTGCACTCCATCTACACTTCTGCGACAAACCCTGGGTGGTGAGCGCCAGGGGGCGGGGCTGGTGACTGTGGGGCGCTGGGGGCTGGCAGGTAGCCATGGGGCTGGTGGGTAGCCGGGAGGGAGATGGAGGGGGTTGGTGGGTAGCCAAGGGGTGGGGGGCTGGAGGGGGTGGGAAAGGGGGGTGGGGGGCTGGTGGATAGCTGGGCAGGAGATGAGGGGCTGGTGGGTAGATGGGGGTGGGGGGTCAGGCAAGTAGTTGGGTTGGAGACAGCGGGGACTGGTGGGTAGCCAAGGGGCAGGGGGCGGGTGGGTACCGAGGGCCGGGTTCTGCCCCCCTGACCCGTCCCCCTCCCTGCTCAGTTTGCCCAGTTGGTGCGGCTGCGCCGGAAGCTGGGGGCCGAGGAATTCCCCCTCATCGAGCAAACCTTCTACCCCAACCACCGGGAGATGGTGAGTGGGGTGGGGCTGGGGGTGGGCAAGGGGCAGGGCTGTGGGGTGGGCTATGAGCCTGGCAGGGGGTGAGCAGGGGGCAGGGCTGTGGGGTTGGCGGTGGACAGGGGTGGGGCTACAATGCTGGCAGGGTGCAGGGGACAGGGCTGTGGGATGGGCTGTGAGGCTGGCAAGGGGAAGGGCTGTGGGGTTGGGGGTGGGCAAGGAGTGGGGCTGTGGGGTGGGCTGTGGGGTGGGCAGGGGGCAGGGCTGTGGGGTTGGGGGGTGGACAGGGGTGGGGCTACATTGCTGGCAGGGGGCAGGGCTGTGGGGTGCGTTGTGAGCCTGGCAGGGGGCGGGACTGCAGGGCTGTGGGGTGGGCTGTGTGGCTGGCAGGAGGTGGGCAGGGGGCAGGGCTGTGGGTGGACACGGGCAGGGCTACAATGCTGGCAGGGGGCAGGGGACAGGGCTGTGGGGTGGGCTGTGAGGCTGGCAGGGGGCAGGGCTGTGGGTGGACTGGGGTGGGGCTACAATGCTGGCAGGGGGGCAGGGGACAGGGCTGTGGGGTGGGCAAGGGGCAGGTGCTGTGAGCCTGGCAGTGGGTGAGCAGGGGGCAGGGCTGTGGGGTGGGCTCTGAGCCTGGCAGGGGGGTGGGCAGGGGTCAGCGGCAGGGCTGTGGGGTTGGCTGTGAGCCTGGCAGTGGGTGAGCAGGGGGCAGGGCTGTGGGGTGGGCTCTGAGCCTGGCAGGGGGGTGGGCAGGGGGCAGGGCTGTGGGGTGGGGCTGTGAGGCTGGCAGGGGGTGGGCAGGGGGCAGGCTGTGGGGTTGGCTGTGAGCCTGGCAGTGGGTGAGTAGGCAGCAGGGCTGTGGGGTGGGCTGTGAGGCTGGCAGTGGGCGAGCAGGGGGCAGGGCTGTGGGGTGGGCTGTGAGGCTGGCAGGGGGGTGGGCAGGGGGCAGGGCTGTGGGGTTGGCTGTGAGCCTGGCAGGGGGGTGGGCAGGGGGCAGGGCTTGTGGGTGGGCTGTGAGGCTGGCAGGGGGGTGGGCAGGGGGCAGGGCTGTGGGGTGGGCTGTGAGGCTGGCAGGGGGGTGGGCAGGGGGCAGGGCTGTGGGGTTGGCTGTGAGCCTGGCAGTGGGTGAGCAGGGGGCAGGGCTGTGGGGTGGGTTGTGAGGCTGGCAGGGGGGTGGGCAAGCGGCAGGGCTGTGGGGTTGGCTGTGAGCCTGGCAGTGGGTGAACAGGGGGCAGGGCTGTGGGGTGGGCCATGAGGCTGGCAGGGGGTGGGCAGGGCTGTGGGGTGGGCTGTGAGGCTGGCAGGGCATGGGCAGGGGTCAGGGTTGTGGGGGTTGGCTGTGAGCCTGGCAGTGGGTGGGCAGGGGTCAGGGTTGTGGGGTGGGCTGTGAGCCTGGCAGTGGGTGAGCAGGTGGGCAGGGCTGTGGGTGGGCTGTGAGCCTGGCAGGGTGCGAGGCTGTGGGGCTGGGGGTGCGTAGGCGGGTGGGGCTGGCAGGAGGTGGCACTGCAGGGCTGTGGGGTGGGCAAGGGGCGAGGCTGTGATGCTGGCAGGGGGCAGGAACAGGGCTGTGGGGTGGGCATGGGCTGAGCGCAGGGGGGCTGGCAAGCAGGGCTAAGGTGGGGGGGGGGCAGCCGTGGGGCACAGGGTGGGCAGGTCTTAGGGCTGCCCTGGACCCCAGGGGCTGCTCTGTGCTGTGGGGCTTGCAACCCCTTTGTGTGCCAGGCAGAGGCATTCACAAGGGGGGGCCCATTGGCTGCAGCCTCGAGAAGCCCCGGGGCAACCCGGGGGCAGAGGTGAACTGGCCACCCCCCGGGCTCCCTTGAGCCCCAGGTCCCTCGGGAGAACCCTCAGGATTGGGGGGAAGGGGGACGGTCAGGGATTGCGGTGCAGGTGGGTAGCCAGGGATTGGAGCTGGGGCTCTGTGGCAGCTAGACCTGGGGGCTTGCCCATCCCACCCACCCCTGCCCCCCAGCCCAACAGACAACGGTGCAGACATCGACTCACAGAGATTCTTATTTATGATCCAACTCAGAGAAAACAGTTTTAAAACGGTGGGAGGCAGCGTGGGGGGAGTCAGAGCCCACGGGGTCACAGTCCAGGGGGCCGGCGTGGTGGAGGGTCTCATTGCCCCCGGCCCCGGCCTGCCTTGAGCAGGGCCCCGGAGGCTGCTCTTGAGGGGCTCCCAGGTGCAGAAGGGGTCGGCCCCGGGGGGCGCCCCCTGGCTGGGGCGGGGCAGGCAGGCCAGGCGCTGGCTGGGGCCCCTGCCAGCTCCGGTCCAGGAGCCCGTCGGTCCAGAGGCACTGGGCATCGCCCGACAGCGGCAGGGCATGAAGAGACAGGGCAACCCTTGGGAGGTGGCGGGTTAGAGAGAGGCCACGCCCACCCTCCGTCCCCGCCCACATCGTTCACACAGACCCCGCCTACTCCCAGACTCTGCCCCCTGAAACGCCCCCACCCCCCAGACACAGTACCTGCGGCATGGGGCGGGCTAGAGAGAGCCACACCCACCTCCCCTAGATCCCACCCCCCACCCACACTGGGGCCTCTGTACATGCCCCCTCCCCATAGACCCCCCCTCCGAAGCCCCATATTGCCCCCCGATTGGGCCTGGTGTTACGTGGCATCACTGGGGGGTCGGGGGGTATTAGGGACCCTCCCACTCCCCATCTCCATGCCCCCCCCAGGCCCTGTCTCCCCAGGACTCACCTGGCACCGCGCCCCCCTTCATAGGCCTGGCTGACCCCGCGGCGCTGGCTGGGGGGACGCGCCCCCAGGGGCGCACGAAGGAGCAGGCGGAGACCGTCAGGCGCTCGTCCTGCTGCGTGGCTGGGGGGAGAGGGCAGAGGGAGTGGCTGGCACCCGCGCCCCATAGCGCCCCAGAGCCCCATGGTGCCCGCTGCCCCTGCAACTGCCCATATCCCCCCGCCCCCAGTGCCCAACAGCCCACCCAACCCCCTATAGAACCCACCAAACCCATAGCGCCCCGCAGCCCCCCATTGTGCCCCACAGCCTCCCATGTGCCCACAGCCCCCACAACTGCCCATAGTCCCCCATCCCCCAGTGCCCCACAGCCCACCCAACCTCCCCATTGCCCTTGCAGCCCCCATGTTGCCCCCTCAACTGCCCATAGCCCCCTAGCCCCCGTGCCCTATGGCCCACCCATCCCCCATAGCACCCCGAAGCTCCCAGTGCACAGCCCCCCAAAGGCCCATAGTGCCCCACAGACCCCCAACTGCTCAGTGCCCCCAGCCCCCCATAGCTCCCCTAACCACCCATAGCACCCACAGCCCCCCAACTACCCAAAGCTCCCCCCAGTCCCCCATGGAGCCCCACCCTCCCAGTGCCCCACAGTTCCCCCAGCCCCCCATAGCCCCCTCACTGACCCACAGCCCCCCACTCCCCTGCAGACCCATATCCCCCCCACAGACCCCTAGAGCTCCCCCCCACAGCCCTCAAATGGACTCCTAGAGTCCCCCCAGCCCCCCCATAGCACTGCACAGCCTCCAGCCCCCACCCAGGAAATGCTGTGTCTGGGGGTGGCATGCCCCGGGGGGGCTGTCTTGGAGGAATGGGGGTCACAGAGGACAATGAAACTTGGGGGGGGGTCCTACCATGGGGAGGGGCTGAATGGGGGGAAGCAGTTGTGGGGAGGGGCCATCTCCAGGGTAAACGGGGGAGGCCCAGTGGAGGAGATGCATGTGGGGGTGTCTTGGGAGACAGGGGAGCAGATATCCCATTTGGGGGGCATACCTTGGGGGGGGGATTACCCCAGGAGGGAGCTGGTGTTGAGGGGCCCTGAAGGGGTTTTGGGGTGTCCTTGGGGTGGGGGCTGCCCCAGGCTGGAGTCGAGGTACCGGGGTGCCTTACCCATGATGAGGTACTCCTCCCCCTTCAGGGGTGCCGGGTGCTGGTACCCACAGACGCTCTCCAGGGCCGGGGTGTCTACAAAGTGAACGTCCGTCAGCGGCTCGAACCCCTTGTAGATCTGTGGGGAGACGCAAGTCAGAGCTGCGGGGGCGCTGTGGGGCACAGGGCGGGGGCTGGCTAGTGGGGAGGGTGCTCCTGGCTACCCCAGTCCTTGCCTGGCCTCCTGGCAGGGGGCACTGAGGGGCTGAGGGAGGTGGGGGAAGCTCCTGGCTACCCCAGCCCCATCCTCTCCCAGCTGGGGGCGCTGTGGGGAGCGGGGGGCACTGGCTGTGGGGAGCAGGGGGCACTGGCTGGTAGGGGGAGGGAGCTCCTGGCTACTCCAGTCCTGGCCTGGACCAGCAGGGGGCGCTGTGGGGAGCAGGGGGCGCTGGCTGTGGGGAGCAGGGGGTGCCGTGGGGAACAGGGGGCACTGGCTATGGGGAGCGGGGGGCACCATGGGGTGCTGGGCTGGCTGGGGAGTGAGCTCCTGGCTACCCCAGCAGGGGGCACTGTGGGGAGCAGGGGGCGTTGGTTCTGGGGAGCGGGGGGCACCGTGGGGTGCTGGGCTGGCTGGGGAGTGAGCTCCTGGCTACCCCAGCAGGGGGCACTGTGGGGAGCAGGGGGCGTTGGCTCTGGGGAGCGGGGGGTGCTGTGTGGGGCGCTGGGCTGGCTGACAGGGGGAGGGAGCTCCTGGCTACCCAAGTGAGGCGCTGTGGGGAGCAGGGGGCACTGGCCGTGGGGCTGGCAGGGGGCACATACCTTGGTGGTTTTGATCTCGTAGCGGACCCACGGCACAGACTCCCCACGGCTGCTGTTGTGGCTCAGTGGAGTGATCCCCATGAACCTGCCCCGAATCACTGCACGGCAAAGAGAGGGGGGTCAGGGCAGCCCCAGAGGCCCCCAGAAGACCCCCCCCCCTTCCGCCCAGGCCCTCGGCATCTAGAAGCACTTTAGTGGGGTGGGGGGACATGATCCTACTCGCGCAGACTCCTGGGTCTTCCCACACCCTGGGGGTATCAGGGGAAGGGGTCTCCCCCTCCTTCCCGGACTCCTGGGTTCTTCCACCCCTTGGAGAGAGGAGGATCCCGCCCCCCCCACATACTCTGGAGCTGTGACCCCAGAATCAGCTCGGGTCTGCTCCAGTGGGTAATAGCTATACTGACCCTGGGGCCCAAGGTCTGGGGGGGGGAGCGCTCCCTGGTTGGCTGGGGCGGGCAGGAGATGGGACATCGCAGCTGTGGGGGGGTGTTTCTAGCTCTGGGGGAGGGGCACGAGCATTTGATGTTTGAGGGAGCTGCAAAAATTGGGGGAGGACTGTGCGGGGGGTGGGGCATTTGGGGGTCACTCACCGATGTTGCCCTGGCAAACACTGTATTGGGTGCTGGGGGGCGGAGGGCTCAGAGAGGCTGGGGGGCAGGGTGAGGGAGCTAAGAGGGGTGCTGGGGGGCAGGGTGGGGGCAGGGGTCACTCCTGACGTCAGCCTGGCAGAACGCGTCTGGGGGTCCTGGGGGCAGGGTGGAGGGCTCAGAGGAGGTTGCTGGGGTCAGGGTGGGGGGGCTCAGAGGGGTGCTTGTGGGCAGGGGGTGGTGTCAGGGGTCACTCACCGGATACGTCGGCCTGGCAGAGTGGCATCTGGTGGGTGCTGGGGGCAGGGTGGGGGGCTTCAGTAGGGGTGAAGGGGGGCGGGAGGGTCACTCACCGATGTTCCAGCCTTGCAGAATGCCCATCTAGGTGGTGCTGGGTGGCAGAGTGGGGGGCTGAGAGGAGTGCAGGGGTGCAGGAGGGGTCACTCACCGACGTTGGCCTGGCAGAACGCCGTCTGGGGGTGCTGGGGGGCAGGGTGGGGGGGCTCAGAGGGGTGCTGTGGGCAGGGGTGGTGTCAGGGGTCACTCACTGATGTCAGCCTAGCAGAATGGCATCTGGGGGGCAGGGTGGGGGGGCATAGAGGGGTGCAGGGGGGTGAGGGGGATCAGGGGTCACTCACCAATGTCGGCCTGGCAGAACGCTGTCTGGGGGTGCTGGGGGGAAGGGCGGGGGGCTCAGAGGGGAATGCTGGGGGGAAGGGGAGGCAAGGGTCACTCACTGATGTCGGCCTGGCAGAATGGCATCTGGGGGTGCTGGGGGCAGAGTGGGGGGCTCAGAGGAGTGCAGGGGGGCAGAGGGGTCACTCAACGACGTCGGCCTGGCAGAAGGCCGTCCGGGGGTGCTGTGGGGCAGGGTGGGGTGCTCAGAGGGGGCTGGGGGTCAGGGGTCACTCACCGACGTCGGCCTGGCAGAACGCCATCTGGGGGTGCTGGGGGGCGCAGCTGCAGGCGTTTGTGGGGTCCCCCAGCACCAGGACCAGGATTGCACCCGCCAGCAGCCGGCTCGAGGTGACAGGCTCATGGTGACACTGGGATCGAGGGTTCCGGGGGACGGAGCGGTTAGACCCACAGCGAGACACCCCCAGCCCCCCCGAACCACCCCAGCCTGGCCTCTCCCACCAGTTTCTGTCTCCTGGCCTGGGCCTGGGGGGCCCAGGGGGCTGCGGGTCGGGAGTGAGGGGCACCGGCAGGCTGGGTGCCCAGGGGGACTGCGGGTCTGGAGTGGGGGGCACCGGCACGGCTGGGGGTGCCCTGTTTTCTCTGCCAGAAAAATAAGTCGAAGGAAGTTGTGGGGTGCGGGGGCCGGCGGCCGGGCCGAGGGGTCAGCGAAGGCCCGGGGGCTGGACGGTGGAAGGCTCGGAGGGGCCGGGCGGGGGCAGCAGGAGGGACCTGGGGGAGGTGGAAGGGGCCAGGGAGCCGGGGCGGGCAGCAGAAGACCTGGGGGGGGCAGTGGAAGGCTCGGGGGGGCCGGGGGGCAGCAGAAGACCTGGGGGGGGCAGTGGAAGGCTCGGGGGCCGGGGCAGCAGAAGACCTGGGGGGCCCAGTGGAAGCTCGGGGCCGGGGCAGCATAAGACCTGGGTGGTGGTGAAGGTCGGGGGGGGGCAGCAAAGCCTGGCGGGGTCCGGAAGGCCCGGGGTGGGGTTGGGGGCAGCAAAGACCGGGTCCCGGGGGGCCCTCTCGCCTACCTGGACCGTGGGGCTGTCGAGCTGCGCGGTGCCTGG